>NC_048410.1:26599578-26619048 GCF_013103735.1 Etheostoma cragini | reverse complement strand
AGGCAGAAAGAAAAAACAAAAACACAAAAATTAAATAAAAAGGACAGACTCACGGTCAGCCGGGCCCCACCACAACATGTTACCCTCTGTTGTGGATTTCCAACTGCAAACTGGAAAAGGTCTTTATAAGTACTGAGTTCTGGCCGTGCTCAGGAAGGCACTGTGTGAGAGGAGAACCTGGTGTGAAAGGACAGATTACCACCAGACAGGAAGCATTTGTGGAGACATGCAGGGTTTTGTAGACCAGTGGTGTGTCACTACGGCTGTGTGTTCAGTGCAGGGGGAAGAGCTTGTCTTTAACTCCGTGATTTTATGATAGTTTGTCTTATTTATTTTAAAAAATAAAGGTTTTTTTAAACAAAAAAATCTCTCTCTCTCTTTCTCTCCCAACAGTTGTGTAAGATGATTGCCCATCACGAGAAAGTTTTAGTCAGACGTTTCTGCCTGTTAAAAAAAATAAAAATCCTCATATCTATCGCAACAAATGCATGCTCTCTTGGAAATTTTTGGGTTTCTGTTAATTACAGAATGTGGTCTAGACCTAGTGAGCTAGTAGTCTTAAACATCACTACGTGTAAAATGTCCTGAGATAACTTTTGCTATGATTTCCCTTCCTAAATACAGGAATGGAGTTTGAGTAGGTGAGCAAAATTGAATGAGGGAACAAATATACGTACAGTACGTAGACATTTTGAGCTATGCAAGATCCTTGTGTGGACCACATTTCTGCCCTTAATGTTGACATACAATGTAATTAAGATAATTTCAGATGTGCCTTTATTGATGACAACAATGTAATCTTTCTTTTCGCTGCCTTTTATAAAGTTGATGAGTTTAGGATACTTGAAAAAGTTCATAAAAACTTTTAATTACATGTGGGCTAGACCTTGATGGTAACCACATGGTGGAGGACCAACCATTGTTTTGATGCACTATAACTATCTTTTATTTTGATAGAAATGGTATGTGGGGGTATAGCTCAGTGGTAGAGCATTTGACTGCAGATCAAGAGGTCCCCAGTTCAAATCTGGGTGCCCCCTACAATTATGTGTTGATATTTATGATAGTTGTTGTCACTGATTCAAACCTTACAGCATTGACATCTTACTTGTTTAGAGTTCGCACGGGTGACCCAAACTGGAAGAGGGCAGAAACATGGTTCACATTAGTTTAAATAATCTAAATATACTGTATAACTGCTCTGGTTGGCGTTGCACTGGCCTTCAGCAGCACTGTAAGGAATCAATGAGTTATCTTAACTCAAGATATGTCCTTAAAAGCCCATATTAATGACCAGCCCTTAGTAATGCTTCTAAAGGTTTAGACTGCTGGGGGACTTCCTACGTCACACTGAGCTCCTCTCTCCTCCTCTCCATCTGTGTTTGATCGTGTCCCATGAATGCGTGTCACTAGCATAGTTTCTTTCCAGACGTCCTTGTGCTTTCTCCCCTCTCAGATTTCCTTGGATTGTGGTGGCATCTGAATAGTGGAAGCAGCTTCTGCCGTGGTATCATACTCTGAAGTTTCTGCTTCATCTCTGTCATAACAAATGCATGTTCTTTTGGGAATCTGTGGGTTTTTGTCAATTACAGCGTGTGGTCTAGATCTTTACTAGATGTAAAATGTCCTGAGATAACTTTTGCTATGATTTCACTTCATAAATACTGGTATGGAGTTTGAGTAGGTGAGCAAAATTGAACTAAGGCACAAACATGGTCCACAAAAGTGCATATACGTAGACACTTGCTATGCAGCTATGCACGATCCTTGTGTGAACCACATTTTGGCCCTTAGTGTTGGCATTAATTGTAATTAACATAAATTCAGATCTGCCGTTATTGATGATGAAACTGTCATCTTTCTTTTAGCTGCCTTTCATACATTAGATGAGATTTGGATACCTAGATTTGGAAAAATTTCATGAAAACTTTTAATCACATGTGGGCCAGACCGTGATTGTTACCACATGGTGGAGCACCAGCCATTGATTTGCTGCACGATAAGCATATTCAGCCAACTAATTCAGCAAGTAACTGCTAAGTGGGGGTTTAGCTCAGTGGTAAAGCATTTGACTGCTGATCAACTAGTTCTCAGTTCCAGTATGGGTACCCCCTACAATTATGTTTGCAGTCTGTTGTTTTATGACAGTTGTTGTCAATGATTCCCACCTAACAGCATTGATGTCTTACTAACTTGTATAGAATTTGCATGGGTGAGCCAAACAGGAAGAGAGCAGAAACATGGTCCCAATCTCTCTTTCTTTTTCTTCCAACTGGTTGTGTCAGATGACTCCCCACCCCGAGCCAGTTTTAGGTTTCTGCCTATCTGTCGCATCACATGCATGCTCTTTTTGGAATTGTTGGGTTTCTGTCAATTACAGAACCCAATGCCAGGAGAGTCTGTGGAATCGGGGGTTTCAGTCCCATTTAAATAGTCTCGCAGAATCTGAGATTCCTTAGTGTCCTGTCTCTTAGTCTACTAGTCTAGTTACTGTAATAAGGGGATCATCTTCTGCCCTATGTTTAAGGAGTTACATAATGAAACTTACGTGGACCATGTTTCTGCCCTGTTCCTGTTTTGCTCACTTACGCAAAATCTGTAAAAGTTAGCTTGATGTGTTTCTCATCTGCTTCTCTAAGTTTCCTTGGCCAACCACGGCGTTTATTACCGACTTTTTGCAAGTGTGCCTATTCAATTACTCAATGAAGTTTTATTTATAGTAATAATTCATAACAAGGTTATTTCGAGTCACTTTACAGATAGGTAATCCACACTACACCACATAATTAACAAGGACCCAACACTTCTAGTAGTTCCCACCTGAGCAAGCAACAGTGAGACAGTGGCAAGAAAAAATTCCCTTTTAGGAAGAAACCTCAGACAGACCCATCTGTCCCAACAATCAATCAATCAATCATTAGCTAAGCAGGCGGTGTCTGACAGGCTGGTTGGGGTTAAAATGAATAGTGGCAATAACAGTCACAGTAAAAGTTAATGGAAGAGTGACTAAAAAAAACAGTACTTTGTAGTAGTTCATGTTATAGCAGGGCACTGAACAAGGCACAGCAGAGTGTATCAGGGCATCGCAGAGCAGAGCAGGATCTAACAGGGCAATGCAGGACATGTAGCAGGACCACAGCAGCTGCAAAAATGATCTTGGAGCCTCCCTGATCCAAGGAAACATGCTGGGGGAAAAATAACATGAGGACTCCAGGGAATGACTACCCGGAGCTAGGTTATTAACAAGCATTTCTGGGACATAGATCCACACATGGAAATATAAAGGAGAGAGGAGCTCAGTGTCTCAAAGGAAGTCCACCGGCTGTCTAAAACTAATACAGCATAACTATGAGATACAGGGTAAAGCACGGCTGTACTGCTATGCCTCCCTCTAGTTTTATTTAGGGCTGGGCAAGTTAACGCCGACAATTTTTTTATTGCGCGTTAACGCAGTTTTTATTATTTCTTTATTATTGTAAAAGTTTGTTGCTCACAGGCTTTGTAAATACTGTAAAGTTGAATTTTCTTATCACCGGAGTACTTCCAGTTTGAAATATCACCTTTACAGTTGATACCAGCAAATACAATACAAAAGCAATGAAACACACAGTGGTGCGAGGCTTCGGCAGACTACGTTAGATGCAGCGTGTGGGTAAGTTTAGATAAACAAAGGCAAGACACGCTAACAAATGCCATAGCGACGTGGATAGCTAAAGACTGCAGGCACATTACAGAACATCGGTCTGAGAATCGCAACAACGACGGCAGGTATGAGATTACCTCAACACGCACCATCACAAGAAGAATACACAAGTTATTTGAAAAGGAGAGGACTGCAAAAGCGACCACGCTACAACATGAGCGCGCGGGACACTTTATTGAGGTTGCACAGCAGTGGAATGTGTCAAATAAAGTCACCGCAGTTAGCACAGATAGAACGAATAGATTCAAAATCTGATTGCTTCTGCGAGACTTCTGCCTTCTGATCATGTCCCCTGCTTTGCACACGGTCTCCAGCGTTGTCACTGTGTCTCTGCTTTACAGCGCGTTAAACAATGTCCCTTAGTTTCTCTGCTTTACAGCGCGTTGGACAGTGTCCCTCAGTGTCTCTGCTTAACAGCGCGTTTGACAGTGTCCTTGCGAAGTGCAGAAAAGTTGTGGGGCTCTAAACCCAGTCCAGCAAGTGGTGCAGACTTAGAGCAACAACAGAACAACCTGTACATAAGAAGGAGGCGCTTATTAACACATTCCAACCAGATGGAATTCAACTCTGGACGTGATAAATACATTGTGTTTAAGTTGAGATGTACACTAAATATTTTATTTAACAGGCTACTTTATAAACAAATTGCTGGTACGTTTTGGCAGAACAAATGTTACGGCACTTTTGTTGATATGGCAGAACATTTAAAAATAAAATTCAACTAAATACACTACTTTTGAATTCATTATTTCATTTTGCGATTAATCAAGATTAAGCAGGGAAATTATGCGATGAATTGCGATAAAAAATTGTAACTGCTGCCGAGCTCTAGTTTTATTACATTAATGATTATATGGTAAATTAATCTGACGACTATGAAGAGAAGCAGAGAAGAGAAGGGGTGCATGTCTGCAGCTATACACCCTCCCCCGCTGTTCTAGGCTTATTTGAGCATCCTGATAATAAAGAAGTACAATAGTCCAGCTTGGAAGTAAAAAAATGCATGAACTAGTTTTTCAGCATTGTTTATGTTCAATACTATAAGAATTGATGCTGGTTTAAACACAAAGGGTAGTCACCAAATATTGATGTGATATAGATTTTTTAGATGTTTGCTCACTTTTCATTTTGTAAATTTATAAAAATAAACAATCATTCACATTTGGATAAGCATTCTTAGTTTACAGCATTTTTTTGCACCTGCCTAAGGCTTTTGAACTGTATTACTGTATGTACATATATATGTATCTTTCTAGATAATTATTTTATATAATTTAATGAAGGGCAAACAATTAATCATTGCTTTACCAAGCCCTTACAAACCAATCCTACTTCTACAATTACCAAACAATAACTAAGTATAAAAAACATAATTTGCAACTTTACAATAGCATCCAGGTAATGTTTGTAGATGGTTTTCAAAGTATTTATTAACTATTCTACAAGGTATTATAGTCATCTATTCCAACTTTATAATAACCATCCAGACACTGTTTATAGACCGTTTACAAACCAACTACTAACCTTTAACAAAGTGTTAAAAAATCTTTTCCATCTATCTAGTTAATGTTTACAAATGTTTAAAAAGAAATCTTTGAAGGCTTAAAAATTTTTTTTAATCATTATTCAATAACTAATATAGTATATTTGGGATTTAATGTGTGTAACAATAAACTGTCAATTTACAGCACTACTAATATTTTAATAATTATAATTTCATTAACAGTTTGTTAACAGTTAAAGGACAATTCGCTAAAGATTTATCAACCTTCAATTTAACATCTATTAATGATGGTTATTACAAAGTGTTACCTGTTGAACTAACATGGACCATGTTTCTGAGCTAGTTCAATTTTGCTCACCTTGACAAACTCCATTCCAGTATTTATAAACTGAAATCCAAACAGAAGTTATCTAAGGACATTTTACATATAGTGAAGGGCTATACCACCTTCTGTAATTTACAGAAACCCAACCAAAAGACAATGCATTTGATTTGAGAAAAAAATTCTTTTTAACAGGCAGAATCCTCCGACTAAAACTGGCTCATGGTCATCTGACACAACCAGTTGGAAGAGAAAGGCAGAGAGGGAGAGAGAGAGACAGAGAAAGAGAGAGAGAGAGAGAGAGAGAAAAAGGAATACAATTTTGAACAGTGGTAATTATAGTAGCACTAAAGGTAACAGAACTATTACTAATAATAGTAGCAGGGCGTCAAGCAGGACCACAGCAGCAGCTGTGTTAAGTTAACTCAGAGATTCCATACAGTGCTGCTGAAGGCCAGGGAAACACCAAACAGAGTAGTTATATCTTTAGATTGCTGAACTAAGGCTAACCTTGTTTCTACCCTCTTTCAGTTTGGCTCACCCGTGCAAACTCTATACAAGTCAGTAAGAGATCAATGCTGTAAGGTGGGAATTAATGACAACACCTATCACAGGGGGCACCCAGATTTGAACTGGGGACCTCTTGATCTGCAGTCAAATGCTCTACCACTGAGCTATACCCCCTCATAACATTTGACAAATATGCTTATGGTGCAACCAAACAACGGCCGGTCTTCCACAATGTTTTTACCATCACAGTCTGGCCCACATGTGCTTAAAGGTTTTCATGAACTTTTTCAAGTATCGAAAACTCATCTACTGTATGGAAGACAGCTAAAAGATAGATTATAGTCTCATCTGTGATGAATGCACATCTGAATTTCTTTTATTTACAATGGATGTCAACAATAAGACAAGCTCAACAACAATCTTTTAGTTGCCATTTATACAGGAGATGAGTTTTGGATAAATCAAAAAGTTCATGAAAACTTTTTATGAGATGTGGGTACAGACTATATTGTTAACCACACAGTGGAGGAACAGCCATTGTTTTGCTGCACAATAGGCATATTCAGTTTTCAATTTCAATTTTATTTATAGTATCAATTCATAACTCGAGTTATCTCGAGACACTTTACAGATAGAATAGGTCTAGACCACACTCAATTTACAAGATCCCAACAGTTCTAGTAGTTTCCTCCAGAGCAAGCAACAGTGCGACAGTGTCAATGAAAAACTCCCCTTTGGGAAGAAACCTCGGACAGAACGAGGTTCTTGGTAAGAGGTGTCTGACGACCGGCTGGGGTTAGAATGAAGAGTGGCAATAACAATCACAAAAAATAGTAGTTTGCAGTAGTTCTTTTTAGTAGTTCATGGCATAGCAGGGCACTGTGCAGCATTAAAAGGCACAGCAGGACGTAGCTGGGCACCGCAGAGCGTAGCAGGATGTAGCAGGGCACTGCAGAGCGTAGCAGCATGAAGTTCAGCACTTAGTATGTAAAGGTCAAGGTCAAAGTTTATTTATATAGCACATTTACAAACAGTCACTACTGCCCCAAAGTGCTGTACAAATTTAGTTAACAACATAGGATCAAAACATAATAATTAACCGTGAAAAAAAACTTAAAAAAACAATAAAAACAGACAACAGATAAAAACTTTACTCAAAGCAATAACAACAATAACATTTCACAGCCCAGCTTATGTCAAAAGCCAGTGCAAAAAGATGACATTTTAAAAGGGATTTAAAACTCTCAATAGAGGTAGCTACTCTAATGTTGAGAGGAAGAGAGTTCCAGAGCTTAGGACCTGCCACTGGAAAAGCTCTGTCCCCTCTGGTTTTCGGTCTGGATCTAGGACAATGTAAAAGCAACTGGTCAGTGGACCTACAGTAAGTACTCTGACTGGAGTGTGCAAAAAAGACCACAGTACAGTGGTGATGTGTGGACGTCCCTAGATCGAAGCTAAAAAATAAGGGCGATAGGGCCTTCGCAGTGGGCGCCCCCACCCTATGGAACAACCTCCCCATGCATGTTAAAGCAGCACAGACCTTACAAACGTTTAAATCACTGCTTAAGACGCACCTGTTTGCTGTGGCTCCTCGTTAACCTGGATTCTGATGTTTTAAAGTGTTGTTTGTCTCCCGTGATGTATTTTGGTTGGAGTGATTTTTACACTTGTTATTTATGTATTTTATATCAACCGGGGATGTGGAGCTTTCCAAATCCAAAGGCTTTTTTAATTCACCATCAATTTTCGTTGAACTGCCTATATTCAAAATCTACACAGCTGATTTCTCGCCTTAAAACATCCTAAAAATGAATTTATTGATTTAATAATAGACGTAAATTGTGAAAGTCTGTGTACCGGAAACCATACGCGCTTTACACCCGAATTGAATGCTGGGATACCGTCCCGGCCAAGTTCACACAAGTCACCATCCGATGTATCCTCTGTAAAATGGTCGTGTCAAGATCACATCCGGGGATTTTAACTGTTCTTGGCGAAATGCTAACTTGTGTATTGGGTCAGAACTTTGGCCACCAAACACGACGTTTCACAGGAACACAAGAACACAAGTCCATAGAAGAACACAGATTGAGAAACGCCCAGAGACATAAAGCATAACTTTATCAGGTCTACTGTGAAAGAGCAAAGATTGACTTTGATGTATTGTTGTACTGTTTATACCACAGGGGAGCGCTATAGTGCAGGCTATAGAGGAGGCACTTGCGCCATTATGTTTGTCCCAGTTGTTTTGCCGTAGTGAACTATAAAAGCTGTCTGGCCGTGAGACGGATGTGTCCGCAGCTGAAAACAAATTTGTGGAGAATGGCTAAAGATGATTCATCTCTATTGTCAACTGTTTTCCTCTAAATACAACGTTAGCTGCAACAATAGTATAACATAACTTAACAGTACTCACGTGGAGCATTATCCACTGGAATAATGGAATGAAAAGCTGAACAGCGGCATGTATAGTATCAGGGGTGGTGGTAGCACAGTCAGTATGGAGTTGGGAAGGAATTGGAGGTTCACGAGTTCAGTCCCTATACAGACCAATGTATGGTGGTGGACTGGTAGCTAGAGAAATCAGTGACCAGTTCACCTTGTGGGCACTACACTATTATTATTAGTAAAGGTAATAGAACTGCCTTACCTTTAAGGCATCAATTGTTTAACTAACTTGAACCATGTTTCTGCCCTCTTTCAGCTTGGCTCACCCATGCAAACTCTATACAAGCGTAAGATCTCAATGCTGGCAGCTGGGAATCAATGACAACAACTATCATAAAGATGAACCATGTTTCTGCCCTCTTCCAGTTGGGCTCACCCATGTAAATTCTATACAAGTTAGAAAGATATCAATACTGTAAGGTGGGAATTAATGACAAAAACTATCATAGGGGGCACCCAGATTTAAAGTGGGGACCTCTTGATCTGCAGTCAAATGCTCTACCACTGAGCTATACCCCCACAAAACAGTTGCTTAAACTCACAGAACGTGGCCACATCTGATTAGAAGTTTCCATGTTTTTTCAAGTATCTAAAACTCATCTCCTGTATGAAAGGTAGCTAAAAGAAGTATGCATTTTCATCATCAATGAAATCCCATCTGAATTAATGTCAATGACTATGGATTTCAACACTAAGAGCAGAACGGTAGTCCACACAATGATCCTGTATAACTCGAAGCGTCAACGTATGTGTACTCATGTAGACCATGTTTCTACCCTAGCCCACTTTTATTCACTTACACAAACTCCATACCAGTATTTAGGATGTCAAATCATAACAGAACTTAGCTCAAGGCATTTTAAAGATAGTGAATGTCCACACCACACTCTGTAATTGACAGAAAACCAACAATTCCCACAAGAGAATGCTTTTGGTGCAACAGCTATAAGGAAAACAATCTTTTTAACAGGCAGAAACCTCAAACTGAAACTGACTTGTGGTGAGCAGTCATCTGACATAATCAGTAGGTAGAAAAAGAGAGGGAAATACAGAAATGCGACACAGAGGAATATTAGAAGTGGGTATAAAGAAATGACATGATGAACAGTGGGCAGTCATTTGACATGACAAGTTGGGAGAGAAAGAGAGAGAGAGATACAGAAATGCAACTCATGATAATATAGGCAGTGGGTATAAAGTAATGAAAAGATGACTGGTGGTAATTATAACAGCAGTAAAGATAATAGAGTTATTACAAATAATAGTAGCATAAGTAGTGTAGGGTGTAGAAGGGCATCAAGCAGGACCACGGCAGCCGCTGCTTCCACTATTCAGGTGCCACCACAAGGAAGGAATTCAAGGAATTTTGAGAGTGGAGAAAACACAGGCACCCTGGGAGAGAAACTATGTTAGTGACATGCATTTACAAGACATGACCACACAGATGGGGAGAGAGAAGCTCAGTGTGACATAGGAAGTCCCTCAGCAATCTAAACCTTTAGGAACGTAACTAAGGGCTGGTCTTTTATGGGGGCTTTCATGGACCTATCTTGAGTTAAGATGACAGGGCAACACCAACCAGAGTAGATATATCTTTAGATGATTAACTGTGGAGGTGTTAGGGGTAATTCTTTTCCAAGTTTAACAACAGGAAACTTGTAGGTCTCAAAACATGGTCAATACAACCATTGTGTTTTGCTTAAAATGTCAACCCACAGATCTATAGATCATACTTCTGCCTTAGTTTTAAGCTTTTAATTGTTGAACTAACATGAACCATGTTTCTGGCCTCTTCCAGCTTGGCTCACCCATGCAAACTCCATGCAAGTGTAGGACCTCAATGCAGGCAGGTGGGAATCAATGACAACATCTATCATAAAGATGACAGCAGACACATCTCATTGCAGGGGGCACCCAGATTTGAACTGGGGACCTCTTGATCTGCAGTCAAATGCTCTACCACTGAGCTATACCCCCTCATAATTTGAATTGAATGTGCTTTTGGTGAAGCAAAACAATGGCTGATCCTCCACCATGTGGTTACCTTCACAGTCTGAGTAAGTATCCAAATCTCTTCTACTGTATGAAAGGGAGTTAAAAGAAAGGAAACCTTGTTATCTTCTATAAAGGCACAGCTGAATTTATGTTAATTACAATTGATGTCAACACTAAGCACAAAAATGTGGTCTAAACAATGATGCATAGCCCAAAGTGTCTACGTATGTGTAATTATTTGTACTATGTTTATGCCCTAGTTCGATTTTGCTCACCTACGCAAACTCCATACCAGTTATTTGTACAGTGAAATCCTAACAGAAGTGATCTCAAGACAGTTTACACATAGTGAAGACCCAACCCAAACCCAACAATTCCTTCACTCTGAGGTCCTCCTGGTGGAGGAAGGCAGCCCAGTTGCTGGTGTGTTTCGGGTCCCCCATGGCTGGGCCCCCCGCTTCCATTCATACTGTCAGCAACTGGATCGTTCAGACTATCTCCCTGGCCTATCAGGTGCGCAGCTTGCCTTCACCTCTGGCTGTACGGGCTCACTCCACGAGAGGCATGGCGGCCTCCATGGCTCTCCTCTCTGGGACGTCTCTCCAGGGGGTTTGTGATGCAGCTGGCTTGCCACTCCTCACACCTTCAGGTTCTATAGTCTGGACCTTCCCTCCGAAACATCTGACTAAAACTGGCTCATGGTGGGCAGTCATCTGACACAACTAGTTGAGTGAGAGAGAGAGATAGAGAGATAGAGAGAGAGAGAGAGAGAGAGAGAGAGAGAGAGAGAGAGAGAGAGAATGGATGAAAAGACGACCGGTGGTAATTATGGCAGAAGTAAAGGTAATATACTTATTATTAATAATAGTAGCCGTAGTAGTGCAGGGTGTAGGAGGCCGTCAAGCAGGACCACAGCACCTGCTGCTTCCACTATTCAAGTGCCACCACAATCCAAGGAAATCTGAGAGGGGAGAAAGCACAAGGACTTCAGGAAAGAAACTATGTTAGTGACATGCATTCATGGGATATGATCACACACAGATGGAGAGAAAGAATGGAGGAGCGAGGAGCTCAGTTTGACATAGGAAGTCCCCCAGCAGTCCAAACCTTTGGGAGCATAACTAAGTGCTGGCCATTTTACGTTGAAAAAACATGAACCATGTTTCCGCCCTCTTCCAGTTTGGGTCACCCATGCAAATCTATACAATTTAGTAAGACATCAGTGCTGTAAGGTGGGAATCAATGACAACAACTATCATACAAATAACAGCCTGCACACACCTATTTTAGGAAGCACCTTGATTTGAACTGTGGACCTCTTGATCTGCAGTCAAATACTCTACCCCTGAGCTATAAGCCCACATAACATTTGATTAAATTCACGGTACGTGCCCACATCTGATTAAAAGTTTCCATGTTTTTCAAGTATCTGAAACTCCTCTATGAAAGGTATTTAAAATAAGTATGCATTTTCCTCATCAATAAAGTCACATCTGAATTCATGAGCAGAACGGTAGTCCACACAATAATCCTGCATAGCTCGAAGCCTCAATGTATGTGTACTCATGTAGGCCGTATGTCTACTCTAACCCACTTATTCACCTACACAAACTCCATACCAGTATTTATGATGTCAAATCATAACAGAACTTAGCTCATGGCATTTTAAAGATAGTGAATGTCCAGACCACACTCTGTAATTGACAGAAAACCAAAAATTCCCACAAGAGCATGCATTTGGTGCAACAGCTATAATGAAAATTGTCTTTTTAACAGGCAGAAACCTCAAACTGAAACTGACTTGTGGTGGGCGGTCATCTGACACAATCAATTGGTTAGAGAAAGAGAGGGAGATACAGAAATGTGACACAGAGGAATATTAGAAGTGGGTATAATGAAACGATTTGATGAACAGTGCTAATTATCGTAACAGTAAAGGTAATAGAACTGTTACTAATATAAGTAGTAGTAGTAGTTCACAGCGTAGCAGGGCGTCAAGCAGGACCACGGCAGCAGCTGCTTCCACTATTCAAGTGCCACCACAATCCCAAAAAATCTGAGAAGGGAGAAAGCACAAGGACTCTGCAAAAGAAGCTACGTTAGTAACATGCATTCATGGAACATGATCACACACAGATGGAGAGAGAGAGAGAAGAGGAGAGAGGAGCTCTAAGTGACATAGGAAGTCCCCAGACAATCTAAACCTTTGCCAGCTCAACTAAAGGCTGGTTGTTTATGTTAAGATAACTCAGAGATTCCTTACAGTGCTGTTGAAGGCCAGGGCAACGCTAATCAGAGTAGCTATATCTTTACATAATAAACTTTGGCGGTGTTTAGGGTAATTTTTGTTTGAGTTTAACATTATGAAATTGTAGTTCATCCAAACATGGTCCACACAACCATTCTGCAATGCTCAAAGGTTCTACCAACGTATAAAAAAGGGGATCATCTTCCGCCCTATGGTCAATAGAATTATACTGTATTGCTTAAAACTTCTACCTACACTTACAGGTGAAACTCAAAACATTTGCATATGGTGCAAAAGTTCATTCATTTCAGTAATTCAACTTAAAAGGTGAAACTAATGTATTATATAGACTCATTACATGCAAAGTGAGATATTTCAAGCCTTTATTTGATATCACTTTGTTGATTATGGCGTACAGCTTATGAAAACCCCAAATTCAAATTCTCTGAAAATTAGCATATTACATGAAATCAATAAAAAAAGGATTTTAAATACAGAAATGTCAGCCCTCTGAAAAGTATAATCATGCATACAGTATGTACTTTGTTTGGGCCACTTTTGCATGAATTACAGCCTCAATGCGGCGTGGCATGGATGCTATCAGCCTGTAGCACTGCTGAAGTGTTATGGAAGACCAGGATGCTACAATAGCGGCCTTCAGCTCTTATGCATTGTACGGTCTCATGTCTTTCATCTTTCTCTTGGCAATTCCCCATAGAGAATCTATATAGGTCAGGAGAGTTTGTGGGCCAATCAAACACAGTAATCTCATGGTCATTGAACCAGGTTTTGGTACTTTTGGCCGTGTGGGCAGGTGCCAAATCCTGCTGAAAAAGGATGTCAGCATATCCATAAAGCTCGTCTGCTGAAGGAAGCATAAAGTACTCTAAAATGTCCTGGTAGACGGCTGCGCTGACTCTGGAATTAATAAAGCACAGTGGACTAGTTTTTTTATTGATTTAATTTGAGTTTTTGAATTTGGGGTTTTCATAAGCTGTGCGCCATAATCATCAAAGTGATATCAAATAAAGGCTTAAAATATCTCACTTTGCATGTAATGAGTCTATATAATATATTGGTTTCACCTTTTAAGCTGAATTAATGAAATGAATGAACTTCTGCACCATATGCTAATTTTTTTAGTTTCACCTGTATGTGGATCATGTTTCTGCCCTGATCCTGTTTTGCTCGCCCATCATACTCTATACAACTCACTAAGACCTCAAAGCTGGAAGGTGGGAATCAAAGATAATCAGTACCTTAAAAGTAATTGCCTTCACATTGCATCTGTCTAGAGGGCACTCAGAGACAAACTGGGGAACCTCTTGATCTGCAGTCAAATGCTATACCACTGAGCTATACCCCCGCATAACATGTCTGGAATATGCTTATTGTCCAGCAAAACAGTGGCTGGTCCTCCACGGTGTGGTCAACATTACAGTCTGTACCCACATCTCATTAAAAGTTTTCATGAACTTTTTAAAGTATCCAAAACTCATCCACTGCATGAAAGGCAGCTAAAAGAAAGGCACATCTGAATTAATTTTAATTACAACTGATGTCAACACTCAACACAACTCAACAACAGAAAATGTGGTCCACGCAAGGCTCCTGCATAGCTCAAAGTGTCTATGTACGTGTACTAATGTGGACCATGTTTCTGCCCTAGTTAGATTTTCCTCACCTACACAAACAAATACCAGCATTTATCAAGTGAAATCCTAAGAGAAGTTATCTTTGGACATTGTACATACAGTGAAGGTCTAGACCCCACTCTGTAATTGACAGAAACTCAACAATTCCAAAAAGAGCATGGATTTGTTGTGACAGATTTGAGGAAAAAGTGGGGTTTAAAGGTCAGAATCCTATCAGGCTTGGCAGGGCGTCCAGCAAGACCACGGCAGCAGCTGCTTCCACTATTCAGGTGCCACCAAAATCCAAGAAAATCTTAAAGGGGAGAAAACACAAGGACTTCAGGAAAGAAACTATGTTAGTGACATGCATTCAAGTGTCAAGATTACATACATATGGAGAGACATAGAGGACCTCAGTGGGACATAGGAAGCTTTCCAGCACTCTACATCTTTAGGAGCATGACTAAGAGCTGGTTATTTATGTTAACTCAGAGATTCCTTACAGTGCCGCTGAAGGCAAGGGCAATGCTAATGCCAAAGGGAGTAGATAAATATTTAGATTGCACACACCTTTGTAGGGGGCAATACTAACCAGAGTAGTTGAATCTTTAGATTGTTGAACCTACGCAAACCTTGTTTCTGCCGTCCTCCAGTTTGGTCACCCATGCAAACTCTATACAAGTTAGTAAGACGTCAGTGCTTTAAGGTAAGAATCACTGACAACAAATATAAAGTTGACAGACTACACACATCATGGTAGGGGGCACCTAGATTTGAATTGCTGACCGCTTGATCTGGAGTCGAACGCTCTACCACTGAGCTATACCCCTACATACAATTTGTAGAATATGCTTATGGTACAGCAAAATAATCGCTGGTCCTCCACCATGTGGTTACCATCCCAGTCTGGCCTACATGTGATTAAAGGTTTTTATAAACTATTTCAAGTATCCAAAACTCATCTACTGTATGAAAGGCAGATAAAAGAAGTCTGACAGTATCATCTTTGATAAAAGCACCACAAACAGCACCCCATACATACCATTAGTTAACCAGCCATTGTTTTGCTGCACTACAAGCACCTTCAGCAAACATTATATGGGGGTATAGCTCAGTGGTAGAGCATTTGACTGCAGATCAAGAGGTCCCCAGTTCAAATATGGGTGCCCCCTGCACAGCAGATATGTGTATCACACTTAGGGAGGGGTTGTCTTTGATTCTCACCTTCAAGAATCAAACCATCTATACACATTATCTGGATGCCATTGTATAGTTGCAAATTATGTCTTTTATTACAATTTTTGCCGTTCATTAACGACGTTAAACAACATTAATTTTCTCCGCTTGAGTATTCATGTGTGAATTGCCAAGCGGTCTGCCTGGCTGTTCTCACTGTGGAAGACATAAAGGACATCTGGATAAGTGGAATTCTGTTGGTGGGGTTCCTTATCTTCGGACTTGGGATCTCCCTGACCTACCGGAAAATTTGTAAGACAGCCGCCAGCAAATTTACCCATAAGCTAAAGGTATTACATCTGAGGGCTGACCAGACCAGTGAACTGTCTCGTAACATCTCAGACCGGTCTGTGGAAGCGCAGAGGAAGATGGCTAAAATCGAGGCTCAGTCTGTGGAGTTTACCACATGAACTGGACGCACATGTGACGCTGAGGGCGAGAGAGATTGATTGACGGACATTGATTCGGACAAATTCCACCAAATCAACCCAAATTAGAATGGAATTGTTGTCCTATCCCCCCACCACCACCACCCTTCACCTGAGCCTACAAACAACTTGCAGCGGGCCTACTATCTTGTCCTGTGCACTGGCTTATCTCCTCAAGGACAAGGCTAAATTAACTGCACTTTTCTAACAACTTGGACAGTCTGACGCTTCATATTCACACACACTACTCATTATCTTACACCACACCATACATGCCCTCCTTGCTCCCGCAACCGCTTCCATCTGACTGCCTAAGTTTCTTGTTTTTTTCCACCCTCCCGTGTCACCTCAAAAAATTCCTTCATGTGATCACATGTACTGTGTGTTGTATTGTGCATTTTGCTTTGATGTTGTTATGTATTGTATACTATGTCGCTGTCTGCGTTGATCCTTTTTAGGGAAAGCGTGGTGTGGTGGCGCCGTTTATTAGCTGCCGCCCTGAAGCTAGCTCCAACCTAAGTCAAATTCCTCGTATGTGTCCTCATATCTGGCAAATAAAGCTGATTCTGATTCTGTAATTTATGGTCCAGCTACACGTCATGCAATGTCCTGTTACATCCTGCTAAGCTCTGCGATGCCCTGTTACACTCTGCTGGGCCTTGTAATGCCGCACAGTGCCCTGCTAAACCATGAAATACTACAAACTGCTAATTTTACATGTCATTGTTCCATTATCTTTTACTGTGACTGTAATTGCCACTATTCAGTTCAACCCCAACCTGCCCGTCAGACACCACCTACCAAGAGCCTGGGTCTGTCCGAGGTTTCTTCCTAAAAGGGAGTCTTTGTTCTCGCCACTGTCACACTGTTGCTTGCTCAGGAGGGAACTACTAGAAGTGCTGGGTCCTTGTTAATTATGTGGTCTAGTGTGGTCTAGACCTACTCTATCTGTATAGTGACTCGAGATAACTCTTTTTATGAATTAGTACTATAAATAAAATTGAATTGAGAAAGTGAATAGGCACACTTCTAAAAAGTCAGGCAACGTTAAGAATCATATCAAGCTTAATTCCCTTTGAAATACACCCATCTCCAAAATCTGGGTGCCCCTTTTATGATAGTGATTTTCTCTGCTTCCCACTTTCAAGCTTTGAAGTCTTAGTACCGTTTACAGAGTCTGCGTAGGTGAGCGAAATAGGAACAGGGCAGAAACATGATCCACGTAAGTTCAATTATTTAATAGGTCAAAAGTAGAGCAGAAGTATGATCCACTTAATTACAGTTTGGGAGAAGCTTCAAGCAATGCAGAATGCTTTTATGGACCATGTTTGGGATGAGCTACAATTTCATGTTGTTAAACTCAGACCAAATTAACCTTAAACACCTCCAAGGTTTTCTTATCTCAAGATAGAACTACTCTGGTTGGCGTTGCCATGGCCTTCAGCAGCCCTCTAAGGAATCTCTGAGTCATCTTAACTCAGGATATGTCCTTAAAATCCCACATAAACGACCTGCCTTTAGTTATGCTGCTGAAGTTTTGGACTGCCGGGGGACTTTCTAAGTCACTCTGAGTTCTTCTCTCCTGCTCTCTCTCGCCATCTGTGTGTGATCATGTCCCGTGAATGCATGTCACTAACGTTGCTCATTTCCGGAGTCCTTGTGCTTTCTCCCTTATCAGATTTCCTTGGATTGTGGTGGCACCATATCCATGTAAGCAGCTGCTGCCGTGGTCCTTCTTGATACCCTGCTAAGCTGCGCACGACTACTGCTACTATTATTAGTAATAGTTCTTTTCCCTTTATTATTACTGTAATTGTCACTGTTCATCTTTTGATTCCATTGTACCTATATTATTATGAGTTGTATTTCTGAATCTCTCTCTCTCTCTTTTCTTCTCTCCCAACTGGTCAGGTCAGATTACTCCTCATGATGAGCCAGTTATATTTTGAGGTTTTTGCCCGTTAAAAATACATTGTTCCTCATATCTGTTGCACCAAATGCATGCTCTTTTGGGAGTTGTTGAGTTTCTGTCAATTACATGAGAGTGTTCTAGCTGCCTTTCATACAGTAGATGAGTTTTGGATACTTGAAAATGTTCATGAAAACTTGTAATCACATGTGGTCCAGACTGTGATGGTAACCACATGGTGGAGGACCAGCCATTGTTTTGGTGCACCATAAGCATATTCAGGTGTAAGAACCTTTGGGGTATAGCTCAGTGGTAGAGCATTTGACTGCAGATCAAGAGGTCCCCAGTTCAAATCTGGGTGCCCCCTATGATGATGTGTGCAGGCTGGCATCTTTATGATAGTTGTTGTCACTGATTCCTACCTCACAGCATTAATTTCTTACTAACTTGTATAGAGTTTGCATGGGCGAGCCAAACTAGAAGAGGGCAGAAACATGGTTCATGTTAGTTCAACAATCTAAAGATATAACTACTCTGGTTGGCGTTGCCCTGGCCTTCAGCAGCACTATAAGGAATGTCTGAGTTATCTTCACTCAAGAGATGTCCATAAAAGACCAGCCCTTTTTTATACTCCTAAAGGTTTAGACTGCTGGGGGGACTTCCTATGTCACAATAAACTCCTCTCTACTGATCGTGTCCCATGACTGCATGTTACAAACGAAGTCCTTGTGCTTTCTCCCCTCTCAGATTTCCCTGGATTGTGGAGGCACCTTAATAGTGGAAGCAGCTGCTGCCGTGGTCCTGCTTGTCGGCCTGCTACACACTGCACTACTACTGCTTCTATTATTACTAATAGTTCTAATACATTTACTGCTACTATAAATATGCCACTGTTCATCTTTTAATTCCATTATATTCACTTCCTATATTAATATCAGTTACATTTCTGTATCTCTCTCTCTCTTTCTCTCCCAACCGATTGTGTCAGATGACTGCCCACCACGAGCCAGTTTTAGGCTGACCCTCATTTCTCTATCTTATCCCTAGCCCTTACCCATAGCCCTATATTTTGCACGTTCACGCGAGACCTAGTGCTGTCCCAATACTCTTTTTGATCGAGGGGTTAGGGGTGTATAGCCCTTGGAACCATAGACAGTGAATGAAAAAAGTCAAGGGAGGACACAAGCTTACTTGAAATTGAGGGGTAGCGATATACATCGTGCAACAGGTAACAATGGCTGCTGCATCAACCAGAGAGACCAATAAATGGAAGTATTTTCGGCTTAAATGATTGATTAAAAGTTACAACAGTCTTGTTTTGTGGTCTTTACAGTCCTGTGCATATATACTTGCAACCATGTTCTTAACTGAAACCTTAAAAAAATTGCTATCTTGGTATGCTAACGCTAATCTTTGTCCGCTAATGTTGACGATGATTTGCACAACAGTCCCACATTTCCCTGCCTTGAATGGACCATATATGTATGTATATATATATATATATATATATATATATATATATATATATATACA
>NC_048410.1:26587410-26599478 GCF_013103735.1 Etheostoma cragini | reverse complement strand
GGGGTCCAACCCGTTACTAGCATGGGGTACCTAATAAAGTGGCCGGTGAGTGTATATATATATATATATATATATATTAATATGAACGCTCTATAATACATCGCTACGTGCTTTGCATATACCACCTTGTATCACACAGGAAGACACAGCGGCTGATCTACTTTAAACTGAAAACGAGCAGAAATTTCTTAAGTTATGTGTTCATGTTGTACCTATTCATTATTGCGTTGGTACTGTATTGTTGTAATCATTTGTAATTCATTCTTGTTCATGCACTTGTATATTGTTGTTGGTGTTACTAACCTCTGATTTTAAACCAGCATCAATTCTTAGAGGCACACTTGCAAAAAGTCTGGCAACGTTAAGAATCATAGATGCAGTGGTTTAACAAGGAAGCGCAGCAGATGAAAAACACATCAAGTTTATTTCCCCTTTGAAATCTAAAGATGTCCAGCAGTGACTTCAGTTCAGAACTGGCAGAAACCAGTAAGACCCAGGTACACCAATCTACCGTCCAGTAGTCATGGAAGAGTTACAGCCAAAAAGTCAGACCTCTGATAGGGAAACAAGGCCAAGCGACTCAACTATTCACAAAAACACAGGAACTTGGAGAAACATGGCAGCAGGTGCTCTGGACTGATGACTCATGAAATATTTGGTTGTAGCAGAAGCTTTCTTCACCAAAGGGCTGGAGAGCGCTACAATTATGAGTGTCTGCAGCCAATAGGAAATAATGGTGGAAGTTCTTTGCAAGTTTTGTGCTACATTTCTGCAAATGGTGTTGGAGATTTGGTCAGGATTAATGGTTTCCTCAATGCAACACCAAACAGAGAAGTTATATCTTTAGATTGTTGAACAAACATTACCCATGTTTCCGTCCTCCTCAAGTTTGGCTCACCCATGCAATTCAATAAGAGATCAATGCTGTAAGGTGGGAATCAACGTCAACAACTATCATAGAGATGACAGACTGCACACATCATTCTAGGGGGCACCCCGATTTGAACTGGAGACCACTTGACCTGCAGTCAAATGCTCTACCACTGAGCTATACCCCCACATAACATTTGTAAAAATATGCTTATGGTGACGCAAAACAATGGCTCGTCCTCCGCCATGTGGTTTCCATCACGGTCTAGCCCACATGTAATTAAAAGTATCCAAAAATCATCTGCTGTATGAAAGGCAGCTAAAAAAAGATGACAGTGTAAATCAAACAATTAGAGTAGACATGTGGTCCACAAAAGGAGCCTGGATAGCTCAATGTAATGTCTGTTATCTTTTTGCAGGCATACAGTGAGGAACATAAGTACTTGAACACCCTGCTAATTTTGAAAGTTCTCCCACTTAGAAATCATGGAGGGGTCTGAAATTGTCATTGCAGGTGAAATGACAACACACATATATATATATATATATATATATATATATATATATATATATATATATATATATATACTTTCATCCCTCGTTGTCCTAAATTGACAGTGCTCTGCTAGTTTATATAATGTCCCAATGTACATCTCCGCCGTTTCCCCGGTTTGCTGGCTCCGTTGGTAGAAACATATATGTATGTATGACATTGGGTTGTGGAATAAAGTAGTCGTCCAACTTTTTTTATGACCACCTCAAAGTCCTTCCTTTTGCCTTCCTCTTCAAACTTGAATTAACTGAACATCTTTTCAGCTTCACTGCCCATTGCATAGATCAGCAAACTCACTTGAATCTTGCCGTCATCTTTGTGGCTAACCGATACCGTTGTTATACCAACTGGTTACCATCATAGATAGATATGACGAAAGAAGAAGGTTTCCGTATATTGTGTTTACCTAACATCTGCCGTTGTGGTCTGCCTCTGTCACCAGATTCGTCACACAATCACAAACATATTCCTGGCGAATTTCAAATTGTTTCCCAGAATCTACTGGAGCTAAAATGTTTGTCTAAGTAGGCATCACATCACAGCCACCTACAAAAAAATAAGCTCTAAAACCAAGTCGAGCTGGCTGCAATCTTGTGGCAAAAATAACAGTTCCCACCAAAGCCCAAAGCTCTACGCAGTGATCTATCATATCACTACTTAATGTTGCTTCCAGTTACGTATTTATCAACTACTTCAGCAACCGAGCAACACAACAAAGGCTTGTAATAGCCTTCAGTTTTAAAACCTTCTTGAGTTTGTCTCCGAAATTAACCAAGCATTTTAATAAGTCTTTCATCAAATCATTCCATTCAAACTGATGTGAAGTTGTTCTGAAATCAAACTACCACGCAGCAAAGTAGCTATTGATATTCTTAAATGAGCTTATTCATCTTTGTGATAAGACTTTCACTCTGGGTTTAACCAAGTGTTTTCCTTGTGGACAAAATATAAAACCAGCATAATACAACATGAGAAGCATCACATTCATAGCCTTAAACATTACAAGCCACTTCCAAATACGCATTAATAACAATTGCAGGAAAGCCGAAGAAGAACGTTGATCTATATGCTGTTGTGGTCTGATGCATTCCCCCAACTTGTTTTGTGTTTTCCCATTCCTCTGTGTTTGTCTTGTCTGTCTTGTCTGTAAGGGCGTTCCGAGGGATCCAAAGGCATGGGCATCCTGTTGTGTGATGTGGAAGAAGGGCCCAAATGCAGAGCAGCAAATAAACAGTATGACGAGTTTATTGCGAGTTTAGTCCAAAACACAACAGGCAAACGGGGAGTCGGGGAAAAACAAAAAGCCGGAGCACCAAGGCTGGAAACCATACAAAATGTCCAAGGGCAAAAACGGGCATCCAGGGAAACACAGGTCACAGGGAAAATGCTGGGGATACAGAGCACAAAGACACGGAACAGGCAGAACATCAGCAAACTTGCAACTCACAGGATGACAAAGCTGGTAAACTATACTGGGCGACAGACAGGCTGACAGGACGCACGACTGGAATTATCCAACAAGAGGCAAAGGAAACACTGGGGTTAAATACAGGAGGTAACAGGTGAGACATCGGGTGAATCACATTAGGGCAGGGCTGGGCAATCAGACAAACAAAGTGAAGCTAGACAAGACAAGACACAACAAGACAGGAAGCTGACTACCAAAATAAAGTAGGACAAACAGACACAGGGGAACAAGACAGGGACACAGGACCACAGAGAAAACCAAGAACACATACAAGGAGGCTAGAAGGGAAAAACAACCCCAAAAAACCCCCAAACCATCACAGAAACCAACCCAAAAACAGATACCAGATGTCAAAACCCCAACAAAACCCCAAAAGACTGGGAAAGAGGGGGCGAGGGACGGGGAAGCCAGGGGACAGAATGATACCGGGGACAGGAGCAAACCAGGAGCACTGGGGACAAGGACACAGGGGAGCATGGACAAAGAAGCCCGAGCAGGGAACTGACGAGGGAGCGAGAGAGGGACAGAGGAGGAGGGAGCGAGAGAGGGACTGAGGAGGAGGGAGTGAGAGAGGGACAGAGGAGGAAGGAGCAAGAGAGGGACTGAGGAGGAGGGAGTGAGAGAGGGACTGAGGAGGAGGGAGCGACCCGAAGGAGGAGACCAAGGAAGAGGAGATGGGGAAATGAGATGAAGGAGAGGGCGAAGGAGGGACAAGACGGAGACTAGAGGACGCAGGAGGGGAGAAAGGATGGGACAGAAGACCAGACACAGCCACTAATGGCGGGCACAAGGAAATCCAGAACAAGGGCTGGAGACCAGTCGTGAGCGAGGGACCAGAGGAGAGAAAACCGAGGGGAGACAAAGGGCAGCGACGCAGGGAGAGAGCGAGCGGGACACAGAGAAAGACACAGAGAACAAGACAGACAGAGGAGGAGAAAGAGACAGAGCGGTGGAACCACAGAGACCCACATAGAAGGAGAGAGAACGACAGAGAGAGACAGACAGCAAACCGAATGAGAGAGACACCGAGGACAAGACAGACAGACAGACAGACGGACACCGGGAATGAAAAAGACAGAGGGGAAAAGACACCAGGACGGAGAGCAAAACCGAGGGAGAAACAGAGAGACAACCAACAGAAAGAGAGAGAGAGAAACAGACAGAGACAACAAACAGGGGGAGAGTTACACAGAGAAGACAGACAGACAGAAACAGGGAGCAACAGAGACCGAGCAATGGAGACAGGGCGAGGACAAAAAACAGCGAGGGATTAGAGGAGAGGGACAGAGAAAGGGAGCCGAGAAGGAACTAGGGGTAGGTACAGAGAGAGAGATACAGAGCGAGAGACAGAGCCACAGACAGAGAAAGAGACACAGAGAGTAGAAGACAGAGACACACGGAAAGAGAGTGAGACACACAAACAAACAGAGGGAGAGAAAGGGACAGAGACGCAGATAGCAAGACAGACAGACATAGAAGGAGGAAGAGACAGCAAGACTCAGAGACAGAGTGAACTAGACCGACACAGGGACAAAGAGAGACATGGGAGAGACTGATACAACCAGAAAGACAGTGAGACACAGAGCCACAACGAAAGAGGGAGAAGCACAGAGAGCAAGACAGACAGATACAGTACAGAGAGCAAGACCGACAGATACAGTACAGAGAGCAAGACTGACAGATACAGAAAGCAATAGAGACAGGGAAATTGAGACGAGTAATCGGGAAGGGGCGAGGATGAAGACAAGAGAGGAATAGGGAGAGTCACCCCCACAAACAATCAGAAAAGAGGAAACGAGAAGGACGGAGCGAGATTAACATACAGAGAGACCGGGTGAACGGAGAGGGAGGCAAGAAGACTCAGATACCAGGACAGGAAAAGACCAAGACAGGCGAGGGACAGAGAGCAGAGAAAAGGCTAGGGGCAGGGACAGAGAGGGACAGACAGACCCAAGGCGGGCAACACCGGCAGACACAGGGATCGAACGAGACAGAGGGGGACAAACGAGGAGACAAAGCGACACAGAGCAAGTAAGAGGAACACTGAGAGGTGGACAGACAGACACATGGAGGGGCAGAGACAAAGCGGCAGGAAAACATGCAAAGAGACAAAACAACCAGACAGGGGACAGAATGAGAGATTACTAGACCAAAGAGAGGGACAGGACTAAGAGACAAAACGAGGGAGACATTGACACAGGGGACGGAAGAGAGACATACACAAACAAAACAGAGAAGGGGAGAGAGATACAGAGAAACAGAGAATATGGGTGACTAACAAACACAGGGACCGAAGAAGGACAAAGGGAAGGGAATCAGGCTGAGCAAGAGGATGTACGAGAGTGCCCAGGAGAGGGCGCACAACGACGCCCACAAAGGGGCACGCGGAAAGGCCCAGTAGAGTGCGCACTAAGGACGCGAGAAAGCCCACGGGGGGGCGCACGGAGGGAACGGAGAAGCCCACGGAGAGGCGCACTTAGAGCACGAGGAACACGGAGAAGCCCACGGGGGGGGCGCACTAGGAGCACGAGGAACACGAAGAAGCCCCCGGGGGGGGCGCACTTCCCATGGGACGGACGTGGACAACGTGACTACCAATGGGCTGGGCTTGGAGACGAATTCGGATGGGACACACGCAGGGACAGGGAGGAAGACAGGGACAGGACGGTGACCGGGACAGAGACAGTGACTGGGATGGGGACAAAGACTGGGACAGAGACAATCACAGGGACTGAAACAACCACGGGGACACACGCAGGCACAGGAACAACCACTGGGACAGAGACCCAAAGAGCACGGAGAAGCCCACAAGGGGGCGCACTAGGAAGCTTGAGGAAGGGCCGGGCCGGTTTGGACGTAGACTTAGACTGGACAGGCGTGGACGGGGGCCACCCTGTTGGCGGGAGCCGGCGGCTGGGGGGCCGCTTTGTCGCCGGAAGCCGGCGGCTGGGGGTCCAACTCGTCGGCGGAAACCGGCGGCTGGGGGTCCACCTCAAACCATAACACATCCTTCTCCATTCCGTCATCCACTCAGCTGTTTTCCATCTACTCATCATGCCACTGCAATACGTAAATCCGGGCTGACCACCTCTTTAGCGGCAGATCGTCACATACACTCTTGTGGTAACTTGGCGCCTAGTTCCAGTGTTTGCATTCTTGTCTGTTTTCTGTGGATTACAGTACTAACTTCTACTCTCTGTACAGATTCATCTGTTTCCCTCTGAGATACATTCCATCCCCACGTCGCACTGCCACCTGGCTTCTACTGTGTTGGAAATACTTCTTAAGGACATTAAACTACATGAACTTTATGCCTGTTGCGGGTCTTTTGTATCTCTGTGTTATGGGTCTACGCAACCTTTACATATGCATTATTCGCCTCACAGTGATTACTAACCTCAAAGTAACATTCTGTTTTTGGGTTGATCTGAAACAATGTAGGCATTATGTAATCACGTCTATTGTAATAGTGTAGCCTGCCTACGGCACATCTTAGAAACAATTCCAGACATATCAGTTGTGATTTCTCTATCTACACATTTTAAATGTAGGCCATATAACGTCCACAATAACGGTGTGTAGCCTAAATTATGTTTAGTTGGTAGTCATCAATCAGTCCATTTAACAGTCTGTCAAGAGAGCAACTACACAATGAGAAGGATAATGACTGATGCTGATATCCTAGTAAACAATAGACCTTTTTCACAACAGACATGCTGACAGGTCATAGTAGGAAGAGGAAAGCTGAAATTGATCACCTTAACGATGGCTGCATTACAGTTTGGAGAGGCTTGGTGTTGTGCATGCAGACTCACTGTAATAACTTACTGGGACTCTTGATGGAACTGCCCCATTGTTAAGGTTAAGTTAAGATAAAACTTCTGCAGTGAAAAAGGTTCGTAGTAGCCTAAGCATGGACGCTCGGCTAGTTAAAAGAGATTCTGGATTTCAAACAGAAACAGACGTACCCATGTAACGCCACTAAATCACAGCGGTATTTGATAAAATGAAGGGCAGAGAGTTACCAACTCGTAAGTAAGGCAAATCAGAAAACAGCACTCTTTTGTAACTTTTCTGTAATTGCGTTATACAAATATTCAATGTAATCCCTTTAGACGGGGAGTTATGTTACCAGTACCATAGAACACAGGATAAACAAAGGCATCACCTGACAAAAGTGGTTCTAACTCCACAGGAAGCCAACAACATATTTGTTGAGTTTCATGCCAGTGCCATCACGGATCAATGTGGAGAAGACCAAACCAAGCACGCCAACTTGCAACGGTATCACTGGCCTGGGATGAAAGCAGACATCACAAAATGGGTGAGTGCATTATTATTAATAAATATTTCTGTGAAGCTTATGCAAATCTTTAGGCTACATATTTTACCAGTGTTTCTAATTGTTTTACTTTGGATGCACATGTGTATCCTCTGCGGTCCCAAATCACCAACAATCCTATGCGCGGGGGCTATGCCGGCTCCTTAAGAAAAAATAAATGGCGGACCAACGCCGAGCGGCGGAGAAATATGCTTTCAAGTGTAAGTATCCTTATGTTTAGTGTTTAACGTTACCGTACATATATTAAACGGTAATACAGATACGTAAAGTTTAATGTTGAAATGCCAATACAAATTACCAGTGATAATGCTAGTTACCTCACGAGCTAACGGTAGGCTAACTCAACCGGACCTGTCATTTAGTTAACAGTTAATTTAGCTTGGTTGCCGTCACCGGCATTAATTCATAAATATTTAAAATAACTGCATAATTAGTAAAAACTGTGTAACGTTAACATTATACAATCCACAGCGTTATACTGATAGCTTGTGTTTTTTTAAAATCATTTTTAAAAGGGACTAAGGAACAAACTGAGGCGTTTACATGCCTTCGGATGGAAAACCAAAGTATGTTCACCGTGGGGAGAGACACCGCGGTGAATGGATATCAGTGAGAAGTGAATGTACTGTTTAATGCTAAGAAGGAACAGCTGTGTAATCTTTTTATTCTCCCCCCCCCCAATCACATAGATATTGTACTTTAGGGTATTAATGTATGGCCATAATTGTTTAAGCACAGGTTAATGTAACTTGTGATTTGTTAAGTAAGCCTTGGATGTAAACTTGACTCACGGTAGTATACTGTACAAAACACCGCAGTAGTAACAGTAAGTCATCACAACTTTTTTGATCTTCATTGTTTAGGAATGCAAGGGTCCTGCCACTGGTCAGGGGACAGATGACGGCAAGGAAACTGCAGCAACTTGGCCCTGGTTTGCCCTCATGGACAAGGCATTAGGGCAGTCTGCAGCTGTCTCGCCCCCCTGCCTTATTGCTTCGATCCAAGATGACAAACAAGGCCCAAGTACTGCACAAGAGGTAGAGGAAGGGAACAAGGAGGAGGAGGAGGAGGAGGAGGAGGAGAGAGAGAAGCAAAGACAGAGCAGGGCACAGAGGAGAGGAGAGAGGAGAGAGAGGACCCTTTCCTAAAGGTCCTCAAGGAGGATACAAAATACCAGAGGGAGGCATATACACACAAATACACACAATAAGAAGCGCCCATCAATTGCTGTTGCTTCAAGACTGCAGACAGAAGAAGAAAGTTTAGGTTAAGTCAGTTTAGGTTGACCCTCAGCAGGTCATCTGCAACACTTATTCATCTGGGTAAAGTAGTCATAGTCAAGAGGTGCCTCTTGCAACGCTGACACCTCGTCTGTGAGCAAGGCCCGCCAGGCTGCCCCACTCCGGCTCTCCCCACCATCCCGCTCCACAGGTGGCTGGTTTTCCGCCTCCACAGCCTCTTCCAGCCTCTTCCAGCTCATCCCCTACACCAACAGAAATGTTGTGTAATACAACACATGCTGTTACCACCTGTGCACAAGGTAGTGCTCCTTCCTCCTCGGTAAAATTTTAAGCATTACCTGTTTTGAGTACTATATTTAGATTTGATTAAGAAATTCACTATAGAATGAGAACAATGATTTATTACCTTAGGGACAAACTGTGGATGTACTTCAAGTGCTTCTAAAAAGATGCGCCTGAAGTAGGGTTTTCAGTATTCCAAAGGCATGCTCAATGATTGTGCGACCTCTACAATGATAATAATTAAACCATTGCTCTGCCATGCCTTTCACTGGCCTCTTATATGGCGCGATAAGGGCCAGGGGTTCCTGTAGACATGGGTAGCCACCATCAGCTAGGAGAAAATACCCAGGTGGAGGGTAAGTCCCCCTAGTGTAGATGGGGCTGTTCTTCAGGATGCGTGCATCATGCACACTTCCTGGGTAACCCACAAAGATTTCCATAAAGCGACCTTGATGGTCACAGACTGCCTGAAGCACAACGGAGGGAAAGAGTTTCCTGTTGTTATAGTCGTGACCATCAGGGCTGCCTGGACTGATCTTTTTTGGCAGCCATCTATTGCCCCTGCTACCTTGCTAAATGCAAGGTAGCAGGGGCACCTTTTTGTATATCTTTTTTATCTTTATGTGGCAGCCATCTATTGCCCCTGCTACCTTGCTAAATGCATGGTGATGAGCCAGGCGAGCAAAGCCATCCCCAACCACCTAGAGCTCCTCCTGTGTGCAGGGAAAGTTAACAAACTGGGGCAGTACAGCCACCACCTCATCCACCATCCTGTGAACCACTCGGTGCACAGTGGATAGAGGCATGCTGATGACCCTGGAGACAACTGTGTAGGCTGAACCAGTTGCCGGCCAGAACAGGAACACAAGTGTCTCCAGGGTTGGCCCCCATCCGTGCTGCCTGTCCGTCCTCAGGGCCACCATCACCTGCTGCATGGCCTCTCTGCCCAGCGTAAAGTCAGGGCGGGTGTCCTCACCTCCATAGTACCGCTGCAGTACTGGCACTGTGGCATTGATGGCACAGTAATGGCGCGCCTGTGTAACATGAATGGAGGAAGGTTTATGTATGATTAATTTTCATTTTTCTGGGATGAACTATTAAAACATATCGGCTCTGAACTCATTTGCAGAGGGGGGTGTCATGGTCGGGGTCCAGCTGGCCGTAAGTATTTTTTTTTTTTTTGAAAGTGATAACCTTAACGGTGTCTCAATTCTATTTAGTTTCCGAGTTAGCTATTTCAGTGATCAGCATGCACAAAACCAGGGCATCTCCTAAGTGGAATGCAGCCATCATAAACAGAGCTGCCAACTTTACCAAAAACCTTGGAGTGAGATTTAGGGGGGCCAACACATATTTTGCCGCGCACATAGCAATTTCTTTGGTTCTTTCAGCATCATTATCCTTCAGGGTTTAAATTGGGATTTTTTATGTGTGGGGGGGGGATGAGGGGCTCTCGCTAGGGGGTCTGGGGGTATGCTCCCCCAGGAATTTCTTTTGAAAACTCAACCATTAAATAGCACTTTCTAGAGATTTTTGTGCAAAAAAAATGGAGAAATCAAGTCTTACATGATATGTGCAAAATCCAAAGAGCCTTTGCATTGTTGTATTATCAACATGTATTAGGGCATTTAGCATTAACATTAATGTTAATCAGTCATCGCTTGATTACACGTTTTATTAACTTCTTATGATATAAGAACTGACCCAGACAATGTGCCAAACAAAATGAGCCACATGAAGAGACAGTAGCATACATATCAGCAACGGCTGAGAAGAGTTGGGTCTGTGGTAACTTTGTCAGGGACCCCTGGGGCTTGTGAGTTACCCCAGCCCCGCCCGGCGCCTCACACCATGGGCAACTCCGGAGTAGGACAGAGTCCAACCCCTATCCAGGAGTACGGTTCTAGAACCGAGACTGTGCGTAGAGGTAAGCCCCACCAGATCTAACTGGTAGCGCTCCACCTCCCGCACAAGTTCCGGCTCCTTCCCTCACAGAGAGGTGACATTCCACGTCCCCAGAGCCAGCCTCTGCCGCCCGTGTCTGGTCTGTCGAAGCCCCTCACCTTTGCTGCCACCCATATGACAGCGCACCGGACCCCTTTGGATCCTCCCACAGGTGGTGGGCCCATGGGCTGGAGGGAGAAGTGCCACGTTGCTACTTCGGGCTGTGCCCGACCGGGCTCCGTGGCAAACCCGGCCACCAGGCGCTCGCTCACGAGCCCACTGTCTGAGCCTGGCTCCAGACGGGGGCCCAGGGCTTCCACCGGGCAGGATCCCTCTATCCCTTCCTTGATCTTCCATTAGAGTTTTTGAACCATTCTTTGTCTGGCCCCTCCCCTGAGACCTCTTTGCCATGGGAGAACCTACCAGGAGCACAAAGTTCCAGACAACACAGCCCTCAGGTTCACAGGGACACACAAACCTCTCCACCACGATAAGGTGATGGTTCCCGGAGAGGCATTGCACCCACTGCCTGTATTATTATGAGTTGTATTTCGGTGTCACTTTCTGTCTCTCTTTTTTCCCCAACTGGTCATGTCAGATGACTGCCCATCATGAGCCAGATATATTCTGGGGTTAAATACATGAGGTAACGAGGTAATGGGGAACAGGTGAGACATCAGGTGAATCCCATTAGGGCGGGGCAGGACAATCAGACAGGGAAAAGTAAAGCTTGGCAAGACGAGACAGGACAGGAAACTGTAACAGAGAATATCAACATAAAACAGGAAGCAAGACAACAGACACTTACTGGGGAAAAGACCTAGAAACAAACACAAGGAGCAAGACAGGAAAAATAAACCCGGTCAACCCCAAACCACAACAGTTTCTGCTTAAAAATACATTTTTACTTACATCTGTTGAACCAAATGCATGCTCTTTTGGGAATTGTTTGTTTTTTGTCAATTACAGAGTGTGGTCTAGACCTTCACTATGTGTAAAATGTCCTGAGACAACTTTTGCTATGAAGTTACTTTTAAATACTGGTATGGAGTTTGCGTAGGTGAGCAAAATTGAACTAGGGCAGAGACATGGGGCGTTTCTCAATACCAAATAAGTAAAGAACGGACTTATGTTCTTGGGGAGACCGTACATGCTGGCTGTACCTGGAAGAATGAACTCGCAAGTTCAGAAGCACACAAAACGCTGTTGACAGTTTTGAGACGAAGCGTTCTTCCTGATATTGATCAACACCCCCAGCACAGAGGGCGCTTGCCACTTTATAGTTAGCTTTGTGTTGTGGTTTGGGGTTTTGTTGGGGGTTATTTTCCCCGTTTGGCCTTCCCTGTGTTTGTTTCTTGGTTTTCTCCC
>NC_048410.1:26578257-26587310 GCF_013103735.1 Etheostoma cragini | reverse complement strand
ATTAAACTGCTGTGCACCAGCTTCTGCCTGCCGCCTCCTTGTTGCATTTGGGTCCTGTCCTCTCCTTCCCGTAACACTTTGATGTGTGTATTCATAATAAAGCATGGACGATCACCTTTCACACCGCCTTGTTGTTTTGTTACGTGTTCATTTAAAGTGCTATTAAGTATCACGGGCCAATAACTGTATAAAAAACGACACAACTGCAATAAAAAAAACGTTCGGGATTCACTTTTAATTGAAAGCAGAAAAGAAACGTAAAAATAGGTATTAAAATTATAGATGAACTGGGTAAAGCTAGCCACTGCCGTCAGTATACTTTACCGAGAAGCAGAAGAGCCTGCAGGAGCCTGAGGAGGATAGAGGAGGACGGGACTGAGATATAAAAAATTGTTTTAAATATCTTACAATTGCGGACCTGGCTTTCCTCTTCCATTGTTGTTGCTGCAGTGGTCTGTCTAAATGTGGAGCCAGAGGGGTCTGTCTTAAAGTGGGGCAGAGTGGTCTGTGAGCTGACTGAGTGACCGGCTCGCAAGACTCTTTCCCAGCTGGCGAGCTTGCTATGCCTGCCGGGGAATGTGAGCTGTCCAACTCCGAAGGCCTTTTTAATTCCAAATCAATTTTTGTTGAACTGCCTATATTCAAAATCTACACAGATGATTTCTCGCCTTAAAACATCTTAAAAATAAATGTATTGATTTAATAATAGACGTAAATTGTGAAAATCTGTGTACCGGAAATCATACCCGCTTAACACCCGAATTGAATGCTGGGATACCGGCCCGGCCAAGTTCACACAAGTTACCATCCGATGTATCCTCGGTAAAATGGGCGTGTCGAGATCACATCTGGGGATTTTAACTGTTCTTGGCGAAATGCTAACTTGTGTATTGGGTCAGTACTTTGGCCACCAAACATGACGTTTCACAAGAACACAAGAACACAAGTCCATAGAAGAACACAGATTGAGAAACGCCCCATGGTCCACAAAATTACACGTACATAGACGCTTTGAGTGTAATGACAGGTAGTGACCTGAAGACGTCATTGTTCTAGCCCAGGCCGTAGAGAGCCGAAGAAGAGCCAGATCGGATGTTGTTGTATGGTGGTTTACGCTGGCAAGCTAATAAACTGAGCTTAGACTAAACTCACGTGTGGTTGTCTTCTAAGATTAATTTAACTATGCCTGTTAAAGATATCAACAGACACTACTTGGTGTCAGAATAGCCTGTTTGACAGAAGACATGGGGAAGTTTAGCCCGCCGAGTCACAGAAAAGTGGTGATACACGACGCAATTTGAATACGTGGTCTAATTATTTACAGTAATCATCTCTCCTTTTGTGTAGCCTATATGGTATGGGATGTATGATAGTATCTCTGAATTTGCACAACAAATGCTTGTCATAGCCTACAGTGTTAGAACCTACTTGAGTTTGGCTCCGAATTAACCAAGCATTTTAATGAGTCTTTCATCAAATCATTCCATCCAAACTGATGTGAAGTTTTTCTGAGATCAAACTCCAACACAGCAAAGTAGCTGTTTTATATTCTTTAATGAGCTTTTTCCTTTCAACATCTCCTGCCTAGCAGCCTGGTATACAGAATGAGGAGCTCAACACTTGTTACTTTAGCAAGAGAGAGGCACGTTTTTATAAAGTACATGCTGGACAAAAGTAGTTCTGGTTCCAATGAAACCACAAACTGCATGTTGTGCACCAGATCTGACAAAAAGAAAGCCAGTAGATTATTTTTACGTTACATTTGTAAATTTACAGAATTGTGAATGTGCTTATTACCCAGTCATCATGCCCATCTTTATTTGTTCCTGGACTTTGGCATGCATTGCCACATGCTCTGCATAGCTCCGACATGTTTTATAACACATTACACAGGTGTAATCCGTTTTTCAGACACATTGATGATGATACATCCGCTGAATGCGCTTCCAGTCCGCAAGCTATTTCCTTTTTCAACTGAGTAGCCTCATCGTTCCTGAAATCCACCAACTCACCTTTAAGGACAAGCTCTGCAAACTACAAAAGACTCAGTACAATAATAACAGTCTATAGCTGTATTCACCAAAGGGTCATTTGCATCCCTTGCAGACCAAGGCCCCACATGACATTGAATGCTGCTGGCAAAGATGGTTGATTGTATCCATAACAATATATGTATATTTTTACATTTCATGAAAGATCTCTAGATGAGCCAAATATAGTTATTTGGAACTAAGAACTTTGATGACATTACTACTGACTGGGGGGATTGGGGAAGCCTGGGACACCTCAAGGGGTTAGGCTGCAGTGCTGATGGAGACGTGGAGACAGGGCTAGGCTGCACTGCTGAAGGAGACGTGAAGGCGAGGCTAGGCTGCAGTGCTGAAGGAGATGTGGAGGCAGGGCTAAACTGCACTGAAGTTGAATCTCATCTCAGAAGTGGAGGCAGGGCTAAGCTGCAGTGCTGAAGGAGACGTGGAGGCAGCATTCCATTTACCTGGTATTCTCACCTGGGGTTCCACATATCTTTTCAGGTGGTAAATATTAATTTTCTCAAATACATTCCCTTCTCTTTCAAGGTCTGCACTTTTACTATCACTGTAAACAATGTTGTATTGACCTTATAAATCAGCTTGTGCGTAGACCAAATATGGTGGGCCTTGTATAGTCGTCCCAGTCGCTTGGGTGGCCCCGCATCATTTTTATCAAAACCCTAATATTGGAAAATTAATAAACGTTATTCACCATAGTTACACAATTATATATGTCATATATAGAAATAAGTTAAGAAAAACATGATTCACACCCTTGAATGGTGCCATTGAGCCCTTCCACCAAGCCATTGGTTTGTGGGTGGTATTGGGCACAAAGAATTCTGGCAATGCCAAGCTTGGCACACCTGTCCAGGTTAATCTGGCTGTGGATATGAAAATGAATGAGCTATGTTTTTCCCCAAATGATGTGGTGAACAACAATACAATGATATCAAATGTCTCAGAATTTGACTTACTTTGATAAAGTATTTGTCCTGGTCTGTGAGAATGCGTGTGGGTGCACCATATTATTAAAAGAAGTCTGTCTTGGTTTTCAGTAGATATACTGAACTTTCATCCATTTTGTGAAGTGGTCCACCCTGACACAATTTGCCAAGTGGGTCAATCCCAACAAGCTGAAATGGTTCACAAACCTTAAATGCATAAACAAACAGTAACATAAATAAGACTTCCATGTAAACAAATATTAAATGTTATGAGGTCAGATTCTTTTGCGGCGAAGGAGGGAGGACCCAAACGCAGAGGAACATCAGGCATGAGGGGGCTTCAAAAGAGGGGCTTTATTTTAACAGTCTACAAACACAGGGAACAAAAGGCAAGGTCCAAAGAGCCAAAACACAAAAACTGACACGGGGGAAGGCGATACTAAAACAGGGAAAACCACACAGGAAATTTCACGAGGGGTAAAACTGGAACAACTCACAGGGAGGATCTAGAACATGACAGGACAGAAGAACCGACCACATTGACGAGACATAAGGATCTAAAACTAGACAAAGGGAACACAGACGTTAAGTACAAGAGGTAACGAGGTAACGGGGAACAGGTGATATGTCAGGTGAAACACATTGGTGTGGGGTAAGACAATCAGACTGACAAAAGTAAAGCTTGGCAAGACGAAACAGAACAGGGGCCTGTTGCACAAAACTAGGATAAGGGATTAAGCCGGGATATTCAAGTTATCCTAGCTAAATTTAGCCTTGACTCGGTTGCACGAAACCGGATTGAATTAAGCCCAGCGAATTAACCATGGAGATTTATTCTTCGCGGCTAGCCTGGTCCAGAGCAGGCTAACAGCCAGGCTAAGATTAATCCTGGATTCTCATGTGTCAAATCAGCTGCCGTCTGATCCGAAATAAACGTGTTTAAAAGTTATTCTGTTGTCTTCTGCATGTGTTCTGCTTTATTTTTATTAACATGCATTAGCCTACTTGTCACTATTGTCGCCAGTTTGATTTAAACCCTACTACAGCTGTTTAGATGTTTAGGAATGGTTGCACTGGCACCCTGATGCGGAGTGGGACTTTTCCCTGTGGGACGGTAGTGTAGAGGCTGCCTGGTGTGTGGCCGGTGACCGGTGGCCGCTGCCCGGTGGCCGGTGGCTGGTGACCGGTGGCCGCTGCCCGGTGGCTGGTGACCGGTGACCGGTGGCCGCTGCCCGGTGGGCGGTGACCGGTGGGCGGTAATCGTGGCCGCCGCCTGCCGGCAGACCTGCGAGTCGCGTCAGTGTCCACTCTCTATATAAAAGTAGAGATGAGCAGCGCAGCGTCCGTGGTCTCAGCTTCAGGTTTATACAGGACGCGCTCCGAAGATTAAGTGTGACGATATTAATGTAGCGATATATTCCCAGATGATATTAATGGCAGACTGGTCAGAGACCAATACATTCATGATTCATTTTCTTGTTGCTTATCCTTCTCTAATAAAGGACAGTTTGAGTTACTCCTTATGTAGGCAAATGTTTTTTATTATAGCTTACATTTGTTTCATAACCTTCTCAATTAGTCTCACATCCCTGGACCAATAACGTGGCCTATATACAGTACGTATGTAGTGTAGTTTACGTTCATCACACCGGGAACAATGCAATGGTTCTTAATCTTTTTTATTTTGGTGCGGTCGTTTGTCAGAAGAATAAACCATGAATATTGTTTTACATATGCTCAGAGCCTGTATTGAAGTCACTTACTTATTTTTCTAGTTGTTGTCCCTTTCTGATTGTTCTGTATGAATATTAATTGTAGCCTAGAAAGAATTAGATATAGCTTATAGAGATTTGTGCATGTAGTATAAAACATGTTCTCACGTTGTGAATAAGGGTTTGAAATTAAGCCTAAAGTCCTTAAACGGTCCATTTCCCGAGGAACATTATTCCCTCTGCTCACTTTTAAGGCAAAAGCTAAATACTAATACATTTTATTTATATAGTGCTTTACATGGTAGGCTAGTCAAAGACCCTTTACAGTAAAACCAGCACATTTATCACATAAAAACAGAAACATGAAACTAGCATATTTAAAGCAATTAAAACACAGTGTAGTCTACAACTTTGTAAAATGTGGAGTGACTATAGGCTAAGAAGATATTTTTACACCCTACACATTCAGTCGGGTCCGCTATGGTCTGTTCGGCATTGGGTGAAACATATGGCGCATGCGTCTTCTCAGTAAATCTGTGATCGATACCGTGGTCTATGTGAGAAAGCCGTGAACGTGCACTTATCCCAGCTATCTACACCTGGCTTGACATAGCTTCACCTGTTCATCCTGGCTTGGCAATCGTGCAACCGATTAAGCTGCGATGAGCAGATCACACTAAGTCAAGCTGCGCTTTTTCACTTATCCTGGATATCTTTTTTCTACTTTCGTGCAACAGGCCCCAGGAAACCAAACTGTCAACATAAAACAGAAAGCAGAACGAACAGACACTTACTGGGGAACATGAGACAGGATCAACAACACAAGACCAGGGAGAAAACTGAGAAACAAACACAAGAAGGCAAAAAAAGGGAAAAATGATCCCAACAAGACCCCAACCCATGACAGGACTCACCTCTATAGGTTTGTACTGTGTCTTGTCCTTTATAGAGGCCCTCTGTCTCTGACAGTCATCACACTGTCCAATCTAACAAAGTAAAAAAACAAAAAAACACCGGTGAAATATGTAGCCTTAAGATTTGCATAAGCTTCACAGACATTTTATTTGTTAATAATAATGCACTCAACCATTTGGTGATGTCTGCTTTCATCCCAGCCCAGTGATACCGTTGCAAGATGGCGTGCATAGTTTTGTCTCCTCCACAGTGATCCGTGATGGCACTGGCATGAAACTCAACAAATGTTGTTTGCTTCCTGTGGAGTTAGAATCACTTTTGTCAGGTGATGCCTGATGTTGTTCATCCTGTGTTCTATGGTACTGGTAATATAACTCTCGTCTAAAGGAATAACATTGAATGAATATTTGTGTAAAACAATTACAGAAAAGTTACAAAACAGTGCTGTTTTCTGATTTGCTTTACTTACTAATGAGTTGGTAACTCTCTGCCCTTCATTTTATCACATAACACTGATTTAGTGGCGTTACATGGGTACGTCTGTTTGAAATCCAGAATCTCTTTCACTAGCCGAGCGTCAATGCTTAAACTACTATGAACCTTTTTCACTGCAGAAGTTTTAACTTGCCATAGTAGGAAAAGCACAGCTGGAATTCATAACCTTAACGATGGGGCAGTTCCATCAAGAGTCCCAGTAAGTTATTACAGTGAGTCTGCATGCACAACACCAGAGTGTTAAATGTACTGATTGAGGACTACCAACTAAACATAATTTAGGCTACACGCCGTGATTGTGGACGTTATACAGCCTACATTTAAAATGTGTTGATAGAGAAATCTCAACTGATATGTCGGGAATTGTTCCTAAGATATGCCGTAGGCAGGCTACACTATTACAATAGATGCAATGACATAATTCCTATATTGTTTCGGAACAACCCCAAAACAGAATGTTATTTTGAGGTTAGCAATCACTGTGAGGCGAATAATGCATATGTTAAGGTTGCGTAGACCCAGAACACAGAGATACAAAAGACCCGAAGACAGGTATAAAGTTCACGTAGTTTAATGTCCTTAGGAAGTATTTCCAACACGATAGAAGCCAGGTGGCAGTGCGACGTGGGGATGGAATGCAGCTCAGAGGGAAACAGATGAATCTGTACAGAGAGTAGAAGTTAGTACTGTAATCCCCAGAAAACAAACATGAATGCAAACACTGGAACTAGGCGCCAAGTTACCACAAGTGTGTATGTAACGATCTGGCGCTAAAGAGGTGGTCAGCCCGGGTTTAAGTATTGCAGTGGCATGATGAGTAGATGGAAAACAGCTGAGTGGATGACGGAATGGGGAAGGATGGCCGCGCCTCTGGATCCCTCGGAACGCCCTTACAGACAAGACAGACACAGAGGAATGGGAAAACACAAAACAAGTTGGTGGAATGCAGCAGACCACAACAGCATACAGATCAACTTTCTTCTTTGGCTTTCCTGCAATTGCAGGCCTGCTGAGTAGTTATGAATGTGTATTTGGAAGTGGCTTGTAATGTTTAAGGCTATGAATCTGAATTTTCTTATGTTGTAATATGCTGGTGTTATATTTTGTCCACACTTGGTTGAACCCAGAGAGAAACTTGTATCACAAAGATGAGTAAACTCATTAAAGAATATCAATAGCTACTTTGCTGTGTGGGAGTTTGATTTCAGAACAACTTCACATCAGTTTGGATGGAATGATTTGATGAAAGAGTCATCAAAATGCTTGGTTAATTTTGGAGACAAACTCTAGTAGGTTTTAACACTGAAGGCTATTACAAGCCTTTGTTGTGTTGCTCGGTTGCCGAAATAGTTGATAAATACGTAACTGGAAGCAATATTGAGTAGTGATATGATAGCTCACTACGTATAGCTTTGGGCTTTGGTGGGAACTGTTATTTTTGCCACAAGATCGCAACCAGCGCGACTTGTTTTTAGAGCTTAATTTTTGTAGGTGACTGTGATGCGCTGCCTACTTAAACATTTTTGCGCCAGTTTACCTGGGAAACAATTTGAAATTCACCAGGAATATGTTTGTGATTGTGTGACGAATCTGGTGACAGAGGCAGACCATAACGGCAGAATTTAGGTAACCACAATATACGGAAACCTTCTCTCTTTATATATATCTACGATGTTAACCAGTTGGTGTGGAAACCAGTAGGGGTATAACACCGGTATCGGTTAGCCACGAATCTAAACAATGATGAAGGCGAGATTCAAGTGAGTTTGCTGATCTATGCAATGGACAGTGAAGCTGAAAAGATATTCAGTTAATTTGAGTTTGAAGGCAAAAAGAAGGACTTTGAGGTGGTAATGAAAAAGTTTGACAACTACTTTATTCCACAACGCAACGTCATATACAGTGCCTTGCGAAAGTATTTGGCCCCCTTGAACTTTTCAACCTTTTGACACATTTCAGGCTTCAAACATAAAGATATAAAAAAAATATTTTTTGTGAAGAATCACCAACAAGAGGGACACAATTGTGAAGTGGAACGAAATCTAGTTTTGCACATCGAGAGACTGAAATTCTTGCCCATTCTTCCTTGCAAAACAGCTCAAGCTCAGTGAGGTTGGATGGAGAGCGTTTGTGAACAGCAGTTTTCAGTTTTTTCCACAGATTCTCGATTGGATTTAGGTCTGGACTTTGACATTCTAACACCTGGATACGTTTATTTGTGAACCATTCCTTTGTAGATTTTGCTGTATGTTTGGGATCATTGTCTAGTTGGAAGATAAATCTCCGTCCCAGTTTCAGGTGTTTTGCAGACTCCAACATGTTTTCATCCAGAATGGTCCGGTATTTGGCTGCATCCATCTTCCCCTCAATTTTAACCATCTTCCCTGTCCCTGCTGAAGAAAAGCAGGCCCAAACCATGATGCTGCCACCACCATGTTTGACAGTGGGGATGGTGTGTTGAGGGTGATGAGCTGTGTTGCTTTCACGCCAAACATATTGTTTTGCATTGTGGCCAAAAACTTCAATTTTGGTTTCATCTGACCAGAGCACCTTCTTCCACATGTTTGATGTGTCTCCCAGGTGGCTTGTGGCAAACTTTAGACAAGGATTTTATGGATATCTTTGAGAAATGGCTTTCTTCTTGCCACTCTTCCATGAAGGCTAGATTTGTGCACTGTACGACTGATTGTTGTTTTATGGACAGACTCTCCCACCTCTGCTGTAGTTCTCTGCAGTTCATCCAGAGTGATCATGGGCCTCTTGGCTGCATCTCTGATCAGTCTTCTCCTTGTCCGAGCTGAAAGTTCACAGGGATGGCCGGGTCTTGGTAGATTTGCAGTGGTCTGATACTCCTTCCATTTCAAAATGATTGCTTGCCAGAGATGGCAAAAGTACTCACTTTCCGTACTTAAGTAGAAGTACAGATACTTGTGTTAAAAAATACTCTGGTAAAA
>NC_048410.1:26574824-26578157 GCF_013103735.1 Etheostoma cragini | reverse complement strand
GGGGTCCCCTGCTGGAGCTGCTGCCCCCGCGACCCGATACCGGATAAGCGGTCGAAGATGGATGGATGGATGGATGATAAATGTTTCTCTTTGCTCTTGGGTTTGGAGAGCTCTACAGTAGGGGCTGTGTCTGCACCAAAGAAGCCCAATCCATGGCCAAAGCCATTTAAAATAGGTTTGACAAGGGTTCCAAGTCCTTCAAGGTGATCAAAGCTATTACAATTCTACAGAGGGCATCATCTCTGGCATCCAGGATATGAACCATGAAGTGCAGACTGATGCATCCAGCCAGGCTCACTTTCAGCTGCAAGAGGGACATATACAAAAAAGAGGCAACCCTGGTTAAGGACTCTGTCATCCAGAACATGGAGAATCCTGAGCAGATGGATGCATCCACCCAGGCTCACCTTCAACTGTAAGAGGTCCTTCTGGAGAAGAGGGAGACTTCTCTGGACTTCTTTCCTTTGGAGGAGCTGGGAGAGGGAATCATGTAAGAGAGTAAAACTTCTGCACAAGTCTTTCTGGATAAAGAGGTTGACACTTTACCAAAAGATGTGACTGAGGACACACAAAGAAAGAGGAAACACTGGTTCAAGAATTTTTCGTCTGGAATATGGACCAAAAAGTGCAGTTTAGTGCATCCAGCCAGGCTCACCTTAGGCTGGAAGAGGAACTCCTGGAGAAGATGAAGGATTCTCTTAAAGTATTTTGTGACTTCAGTTCAGAAGTGGTAGAAACCAGTGAGATCCAGGTAAACCTATCTACTGTCCAGTAGTTTGACCAGAATTTGTCTTCATGGAGGAGTTGAAGCCAAAAAGCCAGACCTACGACATAGAAACAAGTCCAAGCGACTCAACTATTCACAAAAACACAGGATATGGGTTGGATAAACATGGCAGCAAGTGCTTTGGACTGATGACTCATGAAATATTTGGCTGTAGCAGAAGGAAGTTTGTTCACCGAAGGGCTGGAGAGCGCTACAATAATGAGTGTCTGCAACCAATAGGGAAGCATGGTGGAAGTTCTTTGCAAGTTTTGGGCTACATTTCTGCCAACGGTGTTGGAGATTTGGTCAGGATTAATGGTTTTCTCAATGCAACACCAAACAGAGGACTTATATCTTTAGATTGTTGAACAAACATGACCCATGTTTCTCTCCTCTTCAAGTTAGGCTCACCCATGCAATTCAATAAGAGATTAATTCTTTAAGGTGCGAATCAATGTCAACAACCATCATAGAGATTAAAGGCTAGACACATCATTCTAGGGGGCACCCAGATTTGAACTGGGGACCTCTTGATCTGCAGTCAAATGCTCTACCACTGAGCTATACCCCCACATACCATTTGTAAAAATATGCTTATGGTGCATCAAAACCATGGCTGGTCCTCCGCCATGTGGTTTCCATCACGGTCTGGCCCACCTGTGATCCTGAAGTTTTTCAAGTATCCAAAAATCATCTGCTGTATGAAAGGCAGCTAAAAAAAGATGACAGTGCCAATTGATGTCAACAATAAGAGCAGACATTTGGTCCACACAAGGATCCTGCATAGCTCCCTGTAATGTCTGTTGATATCTTTATGCAGGCATGTATATATTTATATACAGTGCCTTGCGAAAGTATTCGGCCCCCTTGAACTTTTCAACCCTTTGACACATTTCAGGCTTCAAACATAAAGATATAAAAAAAATATTTTTTGTGAAGAATCACCAACAAGTGGGACACAATTGTGAAGTGGAACAAACTTTTTTGGATATTTTAATCTTATTTAGCAAATAAAAAACTGAAAATGGTGCGTGCCAAATTATTCGGCCCCCTTGCGTTAATACTTTAGAGCCACCTTTTGCTGCGATTACAGCTGCGAGTCGCTTGGGGTATATCTCTTACTTTCAGTGCAGCAAACTCACTACAGAAGTTCAGCGAGGATCTCTGAATGATCCAATGTTGTCCTAATTGACTGATGGTGATAAATAGAATCCACCTGTGTGTGATCAAGTCTCTGTATAAATGCACCTGCTCTGTGATAGTCTCAGGGTTCTGTTGAAAGCGCAGAGAGCATCATGAAGACCAAGGAACACACCAGGCAGGTCCGTAATACTGTTGTGGAGAAGTTTAAAGCCGGATTGGGATACAAAAAGATTTCCCAAGCTTTAAACATCCCAAGGAGCACTGTGCAAGCAACAGAGATGGGAAGTAACGAAGTACAAATACTTCGTTACTGTACTCAAGTAGATTTTTTACTTTACTTTACTATTTATTTTTGTGGCGACTTTTTACTTCTACTCCTTACATTTTAACACAAATATCGGTACTTTCTACTCCTTACATTTTACAAAATTGGCTCGTTACTTTCGTTTTGTACAAGAGGTTGTCATGTCGGACAATAGCGCGGACACGCGCCTCACACCGCGAGCGGGTGCGCGCGCTACACGGAGAGAAAAGTGAGAGAAATGAAAAGGAGACAAGCTGTCCGGAGGATAACCAGCTGAGATTGTGTGTGAGAGTCTTTGAGAACTGTAAGTCGTATAACTCATGTTGTCAGTTCACTGTTCATTTAGGCCTGTTTTTGGTCTATAGTTCTTCACATTTAAAGTAAGTTAGCTAGTGGTTTTGGTGTGTTCTTCACCTGTTAGCTAGGTTGCACGTTGGTCTTAATGAAGCATCAACACTTTCACCAACTTTATTCGCATGAGTTTTTTTTTTGGACCAAACTTCAGATTCTGTAATTCAATTGACAAGTGGATGGAAACTTAGCTAGACGGAAGTTGTCTCCGTCTGTTTTAACAGACACACCTGGGGTGAAGTTGGAAACCAGAATCAGGTTTAATCCAGTCCTAATCTAGTTCTCAACTTTCACATCATTTCACTGGAGTTATCCTTATTATTGTTTACGTCATCAATACCATATTCAAATAACTAAGACAACTCAACAGATTCAGCATTCTGCAATAATTCACAGCAAATCATTGAGGCTTGATGGCACTAACGTTAGCACATAGTAGTATGGATGGTGTTAACGTTAGCACATAGTAGTATGGATGGTGTTAACGTTAGCACATAGTAGTATGGATGGTGTTAACGTTAGCACATAGTAGTATGGATGGTGTTAACGTTAACACATAGTAGTATGGATGGCCGACATAATTGAAAATGAAAAAAAAGCTAGACATTCCCATCATCCTCAGCCTTATCTGAGAGATATGTTTGAGACAGAAGGCATCAAGAAGGACTCCTGGCCAATGTGCTGGGGAACGTCTTCATTAATGTCTGTTTAGTCATTCATATTTTAATCCTTTATTTTATTTCCAGAAGCTGTATTTGAGCACACACAT
>NC_048410.1:26572954-26574724 GCF_013103735.1 Etheostoma cragini | reverse complement strand
AGACAACACAGCCCTCAGGTTCATAGGGACACACAAACCTCTCCACCACGATAAGGTGATGGTTCCCCGGAGAGGCAACATTTATCAGTCAGCTTAATCTAATTATAAAGCAATGCCAAAAAAGTACTTGAGAGAATGAAAGGCAGTGACTTAAAGCAAAAGTGGATTACATTGTTATCTGACCAAAATTAAATTTCAAATTGGCAGAATGAGTCTTTACTCTCAGGGGTTTAGATAAGAAGCAAAAGCTGAGAAACTATTAAGCAAAAAAAAAGGGACCAAACAAGTGCCAATCATACAATCATGAATTAACCCATGTTAACATTTTTCATTTTTGTTACACAGCCAATGTCCTCTGGTTCTGGCGGACCCAACACATTATTAAATCAATACAACCATACCAATTTATACACCTGTGAGATCACAATTATGATCATGTGAGCGTTTTCATTTTTGGTGAGAAAACAAGGTAATTCAAGTACAAAAAAAGGTTTAAAAAATGATTGGTGCTTATTTCTCAGAATTTAATCAGAAGAGGTGGGGGTGCATTGCGTGCATTCATTGAAAATAAGTTATTTTTCATGTTCTTCACAGAAGATGAGCCAATGAGTTAGAAGAAATAGTAAATACCATAATTTCTCTTTTAGTTTAGGCTATTAGTTATAGCATGGGGTTAAAGTGCGATCAGGCAGGCCCACTGTAAATAACTTCCCTGTAAAATAATAGTAAAGAGCTGGCAGCAGGGACAACAGCAGTATACTGTTATTTATACGGTATTCATCTGTAAAATGACTTCACAATAGTAGTCTGTAAACCAGAAAAATTGAATATTTCTGTATTTCTATAATTTACAGTAAGAGCTGGCAGCAAAGACACCAGCAATGTAATTTCACGTTATCTATGCTGTAAAATGACATTACAAAAGTAGTCTGTAAACAAGAAATACAGTATGTTTCTGTATTCACAATGTTAAATGATTTCAGTCTAATACAGTAAAAAGATAAATGCAGAAAATGTCTGTGATTATTTGAAAATTACAACAACATTCTGTTTAGGTTGTTACTTTAACTTCTCACAGTTCACTGTAGACAGGCACAATAGATAACACAATAACTAAATTTAGCAGTTTCCTAAAACATCATTGAACTTCCTTATTCTCAAGGCTATAGACAATTGCTTAAGATATGGATTATTGTGAATATTATGCAAAATAAGCAATACAAAATTCAAAATGAAACACATTTATTTCAAAAAGCAATGTCAACATGAAAACTGCTACTTTCAAAAACTGGAAAAAGATAAAATAAACCCTGTCGGATGACGCTGAGAAGAGATTTCCTGTAGCAAACAGAAACGGCCTACTGGTGTCTGTTTTAGACTATGGCAATACACTCAAATTCTTAAATTGCTCGTCAGAATCATAGCCCTAACATGTACCAAACATGAACGGCATAACCTACCAATAACGTTTTTTTAACTTAAGACATAAGTTTGAACACTAACCAAATTCTTGTCAGAAGGGATTTATCTTACCTACAGTAATTTAAGCTTTACCTTCAATCCACACACAATGGGTCTAAGAAAAGGGCCAAGGCAACAAATACACATCAGCAATATTATTAAGACTATTTAAGGAACATCTGAAATCTCAGCTGGGAAAAATCAGCAACAGGCTGCAAAAAGCCCAACATTAAGACCTTTTGATTACATAAGTAAGAACATTCAGCATATAAGCTTCTTTGGCACATTTGAGTGGGGGGGGGGGGGGGG
>NC_048410.1:26517105-26572944 GCF_013103735.1 Etheostoma cragini | reverse complement strand
CACAGTATCGTGTTTTTCCACTTAAAATAGTCCTATGAGTTGGATTAAAATTTCCTCAAAAGTCAATTAAAAAGATTTACATATGTAATCTGCAATGTATTCTCTGCTGGCTGAAAAATAGCCTATATCCATTTTAAAAATGCATTTCATTGCCAAGACATATAAAGTGGCTTGAATACGTTTCCATACCCATGCTAAAGGGAACTTTATTAGGATGGATTGTGTCCTGATTCATGAAACAACTGTCCTTTAAAACTAAAAATTTGCCAGCTTCTATGGGAATTTAACATTGGGGGTGCATAGCGGAAGTTTTTCCTCGCCACTGTCGCACTGCTTGCTCTGGAGGAAACTACTGGAACTGTTGGGTCCTTGTAAATTCTGGAGTGTGGTCTATATGTATAGTGTCTTGAGATAACTCTTGTTATGAATTGATACTATAAATAAAATTGAATTGAATTGAATTGAATTGAATTGAATTGAATTGAATTGAATTATAGTTATGCCCCCTGTATTTTAAGGAAGAAAATGTATTCATTTACTATACATTATTCATTCACATAGAAAATTGGTTTCCTTAAAAGGTTTAATTTAAAAAAAAAAAATTAAATTAAGGCATTACGATCAATTTCCACAAGATGTTTTTTATTCCTCTTTTTAATCAACTTTAGCATGGGTGTGTAAAATTATTCAAGCCACTGTACATGTATCTAATTAGCAGTTTAAGTTCCATTAAAGAGGGTTGGAGGTGGGTACATTTGAGCATTTAAAAATTTTAAAAACTTAAAAGTAATCCATGAGTTACTTTCCGAAGTAACTAGTTTGGAACTATTGGAACTGAAGGAATTAATCTTCTTCTGGCAAATGAATTGCCTTTTTGAGGGGCTTAACATATTCAAAATCTCACCAAGTTTGAACAAATTTAAAACACTTGAATCATTTAAGGTAAAGTCTTGTGTGAGGTATCACCAAACTCAACAGAGACTTCCTTGTTCATTGGTGAGGGTTTGACCCACTCACCTAGGATTCGGCCCCCTTTCACAGATGATGAACTGTATGACGTAGATTCTTGTGTGAGGTGTCATTGAACTCAGCAGGGAGTTCTATCTTCATTTGTGACGATTTGCAGTGTCTGAGAGCCGCATAAATGCACAGTCCCAAGTAGCAGCGTCCGCCAGTAACTCAGACACGCGCACATTAGCGAGGGCTCATCAAACGCTGATTGCAGCTTTAATTGTGTTTGTTTTTCCTAATGACAGTTGACTTTATGTTCATGAACAAAAATAATATCATTCAGTGTTGAGTTTTGAATAAAAAACTCAACAGTGAGTGATTAACTGCTACGTCAATTTGACAATGAATGTAATTGAACTGGAGGCCACGCCCACCCCCAACTCTAACTCCACTGTCACAATTTCACAGATTCTTATCTGCTCACCGTACTCATAGCAATGTGTCCGTTATCTGGTAGTAGGCGTTTTTTTTTTACTGGGAAAATCTGTTTGACTATATAACTCTTGTCACATCACTATCATAGTCAATCAACACTACTGAAGGCTGCTGCGCTCATTTCTGGGCAGCAGATATTTTTATTTAACTTAATTTGAATCTGTTTATTGATCCCCAATGCGAAAATTACAATGAATGAATGAATAATGAATTGCAATAACCATCATAATCCTCTACACTGAAGTTGCAAAAACCCATATTGTTTCTGTTGGATACGGGGTGGGGGATCAGAAAAGAAAAACACTATTTACTAAACGTTCAGTTCTATGAGTTTAAGAGCTGCAAGATGATGAAAGAGTGAGACAGAGGGCAAGAGATGTTGCCCTGTGACCATCATAGTTAATAAAAAATGGATGGAAGTGACAATACAGACAGACGTACCGCTTAACATTCAACACCTGATCATTACCAGTCTAATGTGAAGTTCACTTCACTGATAAATGAGAACTGTACAGGTACAGTTATGGGCTTTATGATCAATCATAACAGAATCGGCATTACTGGGTAAAAAAATAATTGAGTAACATAAAAACCAACTTGCGTTAATTTGTCAATGGTGAGGTTATTGAGAGCAAGTTGGAATTTGAAAAAAATAAAAGGCGAAAATAAAATCACCTAAGTTGGAAATAGTCGAGGACTCTAAAAGGCTGCACAGGTTCTAAAACCAGCGGTGAGCAGAGTTAAAAAAAAACACAAACCATGGTTAAAGGTCACAGGAAATGTATTATGAATAAATACAATCTTATAAATAGAGACAGCTGCAGCCTTAAAGGGGCTAAAAAAAAAAAAGAAGGAGGATGTTGCTCGAGTAATCGCAACGCGGGTAAAAACGTTTGATTAAAAAGGGGGAGGGATTGGCACAGAGCCTGGGAGGGGCCGCTTTGCCTGTGGTCCTCTGCTCCCAAGGTGTTGCTTATTGCTGGCTTGCACCCCCTCTTCCCCCGTGACTTCCTGGACATAGTAGGCCCATAGGTACATTAAAGGGGGAGAAGCCAGCACCTGGTCCTCATGCAGCACCAACCTCTTACATGCCGAATCCACCTCTGACACAAATCAACTGAAATGGCCTGGAGAAGGGGAACACAGATGTAAGGTTATCATTTAGACACTTTCCACCCTATGTTGCGGAAAAACTCGTCTATTGTGTAAAGAAAGGAAGAGTATGCAGGCAGAAAGATTGGGTAAAACCTTCTCCTCCACCTCCTCCTCTTCCTCCTCCTCGATGTCCTCAACCTCTTCCATCACATCTCTTCATTGTTCCAAAACAAACTGAACGAACGGACTCCGACCCATTTATCTATCTAGTGAAGGCTGTGATAAGTGTGTGATCAAATTTGACCCTTTGTGTTTCCACATGGGTAATTGTGTGTTAACTGAGCTCAGGTTTTGCTGACTGGAGTGAACAATATTGAATGTTAGTGCTTTCCAAGTGACCACATGGTGTAGGCAATGAGAAATAAGGGATTTGTTTGGAGAGCTTTGCAGTGACAGTTCAGACAATACTGAATTATTTGTCGAAAAAGGGGAAATGGGTTTCAAGGGGAAATCCTTTTTGCTAAATTGCTAAATTGTTTTTTATGTTTTTGTTCGAAAGCCTGGTTATAGTGTTTAAGCAATTGAGAAAAAAACTGTAACCGGACTGACACACTTATTGTTGACCATACACTTCCCACTACAGTAAAGACTTTGCTGAGTATTCTATTGGCCATTTTAACTTTCATCTTCAAGGCTTAGCCAGATCTCGCGGCATCTCTTTCTGTCCCGCAGTGAAAATGACATGTTTTTGTCCAAAAAGGCTTTCTACCTGACCATTACAAGACTGTAAAGGAAAAAAAATTCACTGGCTGCTAACAAAGCACCCTGCTAGCAAAATCCAATTCAAGCACAACAAGGCTTTGTAAAACAGACAATTGGAGATTGTTCTTTCTTTTGCGTTTCCCTTTTTTCCCTCTCTTTTCGCCAAGCAGGCAGTAAGTGTCTCTGGGAACTTTCTAGTGGTGAATACAGACACTACATTTTATAAAAGATTATAGATAAAAACAAAGATATGCCTTGTTTAGAGTTCCTTATCTCACCAATAGGTTTTTGTGACCCCAGGACTGGACATGGGGACAGCATCCATTCAGACTTCACCAAAGGGATTTCCCCACAGTTCAAAGCGTTGTGACATTTAACACGGAGACCATAGGGAAATCCAGAAATCACAAAGGTAAACAACAGCACGCCGCACGACCACAGACCGGACCGGACCTGTTGTCCACCTTTTAAAAAAAGAATTTGGAAAATTTGAAATCTGGCAGCCGTCTCCTGTGCCTTGGGCGTAGTGTAAAGCAGCAAACCTAAAATGAAAATACCCAAACCGGTACATGTCAACAAAACCTTTGTTATTAAACGTCGCCAAGGTAACACGTGATCTCGTGAAGTGCTGTCCCAATCTCATTTTATACCAATCTGAGCCCATGTGGCCTCACACAATCACTCACTTAGCACCTGAGATCAATTAAGTCTGTGAGCCTTTAATCCTCAGTCCTCAGGGGCCTATATGTCAGAGAACAGTTCTCAGACAGCAAGCCACCAAGATACAGTTACATACAGCCTGGCTAAATGTAACGTAACTCCACACCAATTTGTCCTGTTTGGACAAGGGTTCTTTTAGTTAGATATGAATAATTTGCAATAGACCAAAATGAGAGGATCAGGCAAGCTTGCAAAACAAGGAATTTCACTCCGAGATGGACTCGGTTATTGGTAAAAGATTTAACAAAACAATAATTAAACTGACACTTTCAACAGCATGCAAAGTAGAGATAAATGGGGCTTGTGGAAGAAATGTTGCCTGTTTGAAAAGTGGAATCGCCGTCTTTCCGAAACATACTGGGCAAAACACAGGTAACGAAGAGCGGAAGAGCGCCGGTACTGTAGCCTCGTTTTTGACAAATGTTGTGCTGATTTTCACACTGACACTTTGTTGTCAGCTATGTGGTATTAAAGAGCATGAAATATATACTGTATACAGTATATATATATATATATATATATATATATATATTTTAGTAAGGATTGGTGTTGATGTGAGAATACATGAGGTTTAACTTTATATTGCTATTGTTATTTCATTATTGTGCATCTCCGGTGATGTTACGGATGACGTGCTGAAATTTTCTGTGGGGAACAGGAGAAACGGGTTTATGAAGTTGTGCCTTGTATGCTGTTTACATCATGCTGAGACAACAGGAAGTTGGGACAGTTGGATGCTCTTCCAAGTAGAGCCCGACCGATAAAGGATGTAAAAATGTGGTTAGTTAAAAATGTGATATTCCGATATATCGGCAGATATACTGCATATCCAGAAACACGTGACAAAACATGAACAGATTTCTCTAACATTAGTTATTTGTAGTTATTTATGACTTCTCACTAAAATAATATGATAACAATGTGTTTTATTGCCTCAACAGAACAGAGGAACATAAAAATATATTAAAGTTCCAAAAAAATAAATTGTATGAAACACAAACTTAAGATATAAAACTTAAAGTTCTTTGAATAAAAAACAACAATAAATAACCAGTGTTGCCAACATGGATGTCGCAGAGCGCCCTCTGGTGGACACACCATGCAACGGCAACACTCATAACATGGTTGACCATCCTTTTTTTTTATATATATATCTTTCAAATATTTATTTATCAGAATCATTTATTTGTCATTATAAATTGTTCTGATGAATGAGTTGTTTGTTTTTTTATGAATGCCAATCCTGATATATCGGGAAATGCCTAATATTGGTCGATGATATTGGCGATAATATCGCTCAGGCTCCAGTCCTAAGTTATTTGGGATCTTTGCATCACTGGATATATGTTGGTCTAATGCAGTGTTAAACGCTTACAGAAGTTAGAAGGGGAAACAATGATTGCCTTCCAGAGCAAGGGCAACTGGACTTGGTTAAAGGTGTTCCAATGTCTTCTCTCATCCAATAGTGTGACTGACTGACTCCTTGACGTCCCTTTTAAATCTGTACTCTCTTTCTAAAATGAATGGTCCTCACAAAGTGTCCATTATCCTTTAGATGTAAGTAAACTGATGAGTCTTGACCTGAGGCGTTCTTCAAGCGCTTGTGTAATATACTTCTTTGTACATTCCTAAACATCGTTGGGCAGGAAATACTAGATGGCTTTTCTTGTGCTTGGGTGTGCAGTATTTAGGGTGGACCGGTATCTGGACGGAGAAATACAATGCCAGTATTGTCATTGTATAAAAAAAACGTACAGAGAAATTTTTAGTTTTTAATTTTCTCCATACATTCACCATTTATAAATAGCCAGAGGGGGGGTCTCTGAGGGAGTCAATGATGAGTAATATGGGGGTTTGGTTGTATTTAGTTTCAGGTTGTTGCCTTTTGTAATTAATAGTTACAAGCCTTTGCATTTTCATTGTTGATTAGTCTTAACGTAATATGTACAGCAAACAAAAGCATGCATCATGTGAGAGGAGACATTAAGAGATCAACCTGGGTAAAATCGCTGACGGTTACAATGAAAAGTACAGGTACCAGGATATTTAACAACAAAATCCCCAAAAGATTCTTTTGCCCCATAGCAAGTAAACTCAGATTTGATTTGAAACTATCTTTATGGATTAAAAAGTGTTTTTTTCTTTTTTCTTTTTATACTAGTATGGCAGGGGGTTTATTTCTCTGACTATAACACAATCATTGTGATGAAAAAAAACATCTGGTCAGTCTACACTTTGATGAGAATGGAATGAAACAGTCCCACATTTTTCTTACTTGCATTTCAATCAGGAGAGACTATGTTGCAGATATGAAAATATTTATTTGTTAGATTCAAGTGCCCGTAAGCAGGTGAACATGAATTTTGGAGATTAGACTCCATCGTAAAAAGTTATATACTGTATACTTCAGAGGTTTAGAAAAAAAACAAATATACATCCCCAGATGGAGTCCAGACACTGGTGGTTGCTGTCAGCTGAAAGAAGACGAAGGACACTGGCTGATGATGCCGGGAGGTGGAAGGGGAGGAGGCGGAAAACACTTGAAACTACAACTGACAGAATCAGGGGGAGAGAACAGATCAGATTTAAAACAAGGTTGACATGTTGTAATAGGCTAGAACAGAAGTGCCCGACTCTGATTGGTTAACACCAAAGTGAGTCCCCCTAAACAGCTGAAAAGTATAAAGAAAAGAATGTTAACGTTATTGAAGTCTCCCTGACAGACTTTACGCTGAGCTACATATACAGTATGTCTTAAATCAACACTCATCTGATATCAGAGAAAAGGTTTTGGTAAAGCAAGGGCAAAGTCATATCTACATTCTTCAGTTTTTTTATGATATCTACAATGGGGCTAAATCTGGGCGAAACACTGATATTCCAACGAGAACACTCTTTGGGTTAGTCTTCAGTCGACAAGTGCAAGGACTGATAGCCAGCCAGGGTGACAGGGCTGGCCTTGGGCTATAAGCGCCTCTCAGGTTTCTTAGCAGGCTTTTAGCAATCATTAACATCAGCAGTATTGATCGTGCTGCTTTGAGCAACAGATGGATGCAGCCTTAGGGGAATGCAGAGTCTGGCCTGTCTGTCATTCACCACCTGGGAGAAGGATATACTGTAAAATATGTACAATGACGGACCAGGCTAATGATGGTGATGAGTTTCACCCTTGAATGTGACACTGACTGGCAAAGTTATGCAAAGACATATTTTTTCCAATTTCTTTCCTTTATTCAAATCAGTAATTATCCAACTACAAACATCATGACTCATAGAACTTTGCCAATTGACTATCTTTAAATGGAAATGGACAAGATGACAATTCAGTAAGTGTGTGTGAGACAAAAAATAAATGACTCTTACAGCATACCATCTAAAAGCCTCCACCATTTGGACAGTAAACAGAACCCTCAATATGGCCCCTTACAGATATCAGGGTACATTATAACATTACTCATTTCACTTTATCATGCAAAGCAAAAGACAGCAGAATAACATTACTTCTCTCATCAAACGGAGAGACCATCAACAGGTCACACAGAGCATTCCAGGACGTGAAAACATTACCACTGCATGTATTTAGGATGTCATCAGGGGTTAATGCAACATTTGAAGTGTTGTAATACACAACAGTGGGAGACCATCAATAGCCTTGAAGTGACTTTTTGAAATGAACCTTTTAGAATATCACCGTCAACATTATCAGTCCATGGGTAAATGAGAGCCATATTGTAAGAAATGGAAATGCATTCCATTCCATTCCAGTTATTATTCATTTTTTTTTACATTTGATTATATTTCTTTTAATGAAAGGACAGTCAGACAGCACCTCAGTTAACCATTTCACTATGGACTGTGATATTCAAGTCTGGAAAGAGAAAATTGAATCTGTTGTTTGAGATGTACCAAACCAACCAGCCAATGTTTAGATTATATATTATTATGACATGCATCATGTGTTACAGTCTCTCCAAACCCCCCCCCCCCAACTTCATTAACAAAAGTTTGGACTGCAAATAATGAAATAAAGAATTATTCCAAAATTTTTAAATAAGGACGTATAGTTTCAGTTAAGAACATTTAAGGGTCAAATTCCTAAGGTGCAGAATAAAATAGTAGGAATAGTAGTAATACGGAAGAAAACAAGCCAACTTGATTTAAACACGGCCACCTGATACATTTCTCACAGTGGTATTTCGTTAAGTGACATATTCAATTCATTTTCTCTTGCTGCACATCACTCTTTGTAAACCTCATTTGATAAATCTGACACACACCCACACACACACACCCATACACTCAGCCTGGGGAAGATGACAGGTGACAGTTGGTGGATGGTTTGTGAGCATGCGGAGCCCAAATGAAAATGAATAGGATGGCAGGGAGCACAGAGGGCAGACAGTGGAGTGGTGTTGGGGTGGTGTGTGGTGGGGGGGACTAAATCCCAGACAGGGGTGATGGGGGGAGCTGGTCAGTCTGTCTGGGGGAACCAAATACCCAAAGGACGGGCAGTGAGGGGGCAGAATTACCTCTACTATCATTTTAAGGTTTGTTGCACTTATGCTGGAGTGTGGTCTAGACCTGCTCTATCTGTAAAGTGTCTTGCGATAACTCTTGTTGTGATTTGATACTATAAATAAAATTGAATTGAATGCTCATTTCACAGCAACGTTCTTACTAGATCTGGTGATGTTTAAGCAAATATGACCAATCTTCCTGTGTTATCTTTTTCTTGTTTAGCTGTTGCGTGTTCAATCGACCATGCAACAGCATTTCAATCAGGAGAGACTTTATTTCAATATTATTTAATTTCTTGTCCTCCTTTTACTGTATTAAATCACCTTTAATTCCTTCAGCCTTTTTTATATCTTGTACCGGGGTCTTCTATGTTTTTTTTAAGGCAAGGACCCCTTAACTGAGAGAGAGACAATACAGGGTCTCCCAACATAATATAAATGTAAATTGGAATTTAATCTGGACCTACAATAACGCGTAGGGCTGCCTAAAGCCTTTATAGTGCATGGAATACTAAGCTATTCAAATAATTTGAAAATTGTTGTTATGACTTTATAAATCATGTTTTAAAGTAAAAAAATACAAGTGGTACAGTGAATCCTTATCATGCTTATCAACTGTATCTGTAGTTGGCTACCTTAGTGACTACCTTATATAATCTATCATTCTTTTTTCACAAAAAGGCTATGTATGTTTGCTGATTATATGTTGGATTTTTGTCAAGATGTTTTAATTTTTGTAAAAACCTCTTCTTTTTTTTTAAGTAACTCTGAGGACCCCCTAATGGCCCTGCACTCCCCGTTGAAGACCTCTGTCTCATACAGTTTTCTGAGTACTGAAAAGCTTGTTGAGTTTATTTTCACCAAAACCTTCATAAAAGCTGATACCGTATATCCTGTTAGTCTTTGCTTAGTCTATATCCACGACGTTCCATTTCTGGGATTGCCCTGTTGCTGCCCGGTTGCGTTCGTTTGAGTGTTTGTTCCCTTCCTCTTTCTCTGTGTTGGTGTTCTAACCTCCGGTGGATTTCTGAGGACTAGGGTTAACTGGTCCTCAGATCTGTAGGGTAAATCCAATCAGAGTTTTCTCACACACAACTAAAACAACTTTTGAACGTACACATGTGCCACCAAAACAAGTTCCTTTCAAAGGTTATGTTACAGAGGCACCATGGCTCCGTCCGGCGATTAGCACCTTCCAAGATGATTGTGATTGGTTTAAAGAAACGCCACTATACCAGAGCACATTTTTCTCTCATCCAGGAATGCTGTGTGGACTAGCCAGACCCTCCTTTGAAGCGCTGTGGAAGAAGGCTAGTCTGGCTAAGCGAGACAAGTCTTTGTTGTATCCGTCTGGCATGCCGCTTTTAACTGTCCATTTGCCCCACAAAGATTATTAGAGTTGTATGTTATGTTATCTATTCCATGATAAATATGCTGTCAGTCAAAGCCATTGTGTCAAAGGTGATCCCACTGACTGCAAAGGAACTCAATTCCTGGCCAAATCTACTGTGCAGGGGGAACTTACAGTACAGGGCGCTGAGGCAGCAAATAGCAACACGATACAGGAGGGAAGGACAGACAGTGGTAATGATCTAAAGCCGGCTTGATATTTAGTTGATAGATATAGTTGGTGAGCTTAGTGGAAGTTCAGTCAGGAAGACTCTCTCAATTCAAATCAAATCAACGCAAAGGATCTTTGTTGGTCCACTTTGCCAAAGCAAATTTGAAATGAAACAAAAATGTACACATAATAAGTAAAGCACAACTACAACAAATTTCTAAATGACAAATAGCAGTGTTTAAGTAATCTCTATCTCTCTCACTTATTTCTACTCAATCAGCAATCATCGATACTGCCAACTATTCCTTTTTCTGCTTTTGTCAGTTGTTATTTCAGTGCAAAATCAATGCTACACCCCTCCAGACCATTCACCTCCATTTATCATCACATCCAGCACACAGGGTTACTTTCTCTGATCAGAGTTCTCATTCCTCATCAAATCATTCAGATCTTACAGTAAGGCAACTCCGTTCACTCACTTCTTTATCACCACCAGTGTCTAGACTTCATCGGGAAATATTCCTGTACAACTCATTGCATCCCCCCCCCCCCCCCCCGTAAATTCATGATGTTACAATGGGGTCTAATCACTAAAGACTCTTCCCATTAAAAACTCACACAATTGTGCACAGTGTCAATAAATGTATTTGATCACTCTCAACCACCAAGGAGAGCAAACGTCATTTCTGAGTGCTGGGTAAATTTAGAGATGAGATAAAAGTAAAATTGGGATTTAGTGCAGAATTTTAGAGTCTGATGATAATTTAAAAGCTTTTTGTGAGACTTTAGATGCTTGTTTTATTGTTTGAACATTGTCAATGTTAAACATCCTGAACGTCTGCACGAAATGAGCTCACGATGATATAGCTTTAAAAAGCCCTATTGCTTGAACCCTGAGAGAAGTCAGGTGGACAGTGAAAGCAGCATGGAAGGAGAGAGCTGTGTTGAAACGCAGAGTAAATGATATGCCTGTGTTAGGTGTGCGTGTGTGTGCGTGTGTGTGCGTGTGTGTGTGTGTAAAGATGTTTTGGAAGTTGAGACCTGAACAATCAGTAAATCTGAAAAAAGAGGCTCAGAGGGGATTGATTCAGAGAAAGAAAATAGCACTCACATCAAATACGAATGTAAAAGGAGAGGAGAAGTGGCCAAGTGAAGTTCCTGGAACATAGCCAGAGAAATTAATTTGAAACCCTTTCATGGCAACCACTCAAGGTATTTCATGTAAACTTGTACCTCATGTAACTGTTCTGACTTGACAAAAAGCTGGCACTGACAGAGGGCATTTGGAGACATGGCTGTGACTCTGAAAAACGGATTCCAATTGTGTCAGGAGACACACAGGAGCAGTCTTTAATGTGCTTTACAGTCCCATTCTGCATTCAGCTTTCGGCCTATAATATAACAGTTCAATCGGGAGAGACTTTGTTGCAGATATGCAAAACTTTATTAAATGTACAAAGTCTTTGGAGATTAGACTCCATCGTAAAAAATGTGTTTTCAAGGGTTAGGGAATTCCAGACATATCCCCCGACGGAGTCTAGACACTGGTGGGGAGGTGAAGGAGCGTGAAGACAGGAAGGAAGGAACCGACGACTCGGATACCCGAAAGAAAACCCAGGGTGCCGTGTGTGAAGATGACTGGAGGAAGACGGGGAGGTGGAGGTCCGCACTCTTACTGAAATGACAACTTACAGCCGCAGAGAACAGATTTAAAACAGGGATGTCCCGCTGTGATTGGCTTGTGAACACATTCGAGGCACTTAAAAAACATTAACAGATGAATAATGATAAATTGTGTTGTGTTGTGTTAAATATATCATTGAAATATTTATCATAATAAAAGCGTCTTGCTTTTTATTTAAAGTGCTCATCTTATGCTTTTTGACTTTTTCCCTTTCCTTTAATGTGTTATATATATTTTTTTGCATGTAATGGGTTTAGAAAATGAAAAAGCACAAAGTCCATCCCAAAGGGACTTAGCATCTCCAACAGAAGACACTCTTCACAAACTAATCCAAACAGCTCTGTTGTAGTCCAGCTTTTACTTTGGTGACGAACGTGCGTCACTTTGTAACACACATTATAGTGCTTGACTAGCTGCTACTCCCTCTTCCTCTCACTCCTCTTACGTCTTACTCTGCAACTGACAAGCTAGCAGTACTTACTGCATAGGTGCAACTCCCAACAAAGATGATAAAAAGTATGATGCCTCACTCCGTAGCTAAAACAGAGTGATCAACACACAGGCTGCAAAAAGGAGCTGCAGCAATGTGCAGTACAACAAAAATATGGTGTTGTCTGAAAATTAAACCCCATAAACCTATTCTGGTACACTATCTAAATACAATTATGAACCAAATACATTTGGTGTGGTTTCTGAAAATTTGGTTGGCGCATGAAGGCATCCCTGCTTGCTTCTTTTGGGAAACAATTACCATTGAATGTGATGTTTTATTCAGCAGAATTACATTGTGTTGTTCTATCCTATTCAAAATTCCCTATATTTCAGTTTCAGGTTCCCGTGGTTGTGGATGATGGCCCACTGTCCCACTGACGTGGCTCACTGGGACCCCTGCAAAGAACAGCCATCTTCATTGCAATTTAGGCCCTCTCTGAACACTGAGCATTGCTGTCTGCGTATATTTGTTCTTCTTTTAGCAAAAAAATACAGTCCAGTTTGTTTAATACTGATGCGATAGCGCCTTAAGTATGATCCACATCAGCTGCAGCCATCTTTTTTTTTGTTAAATGTTTCCTCTTTGTCTTAAACGCAGCACATATCACTTAGGCGGTTGTGATTGGCATAGGGTGACCAGACATGTCTGGCAGAGCAAATAAAACATGAACTGACAGATTTGTCTTGTTCCCGTCAACTTTTTTGCAGCGCTCTTCCACTTTTTCAACTTCGGTTTCAGTGCTTTGTATGCAGGAGGCAGCATGCAGGGTCATGACTGAGCAAGCAAAACCAGAGCGTCAATTACTGCTGATTAATTAAGCACAAATCAGTCTTCCTTGAGGCACTGTAACTTGACTAATTACCAATTAGCCAGGACCTGATCATAATGGCTCTGCATGCTGTCTGTTGTCATAAGATGACCCTGTCTGTCTATTTGGTGGCATTTCGTATGTTGCCTGTTCTGCTCTAATGAACCAGAGGGTGAAATATGAATTACATCTGTGCTTACTTCTCACACAATAATCCATCACTCAACAGATTCCACTGTCACGCAGTCAGTAAAAAATGTTAAGACCGTTCCTTTCCATGCGTTTTGCAACAACTCTTTTAACCTGGTAACATCTTATGGTTTGACTAACACCTAGAACAATCATTATCATCCCACAAGGTTTTTATGCAATGGAAACGATGTTCCCTGCTCCAGTAAATAGGAAGGACCTTACATACAACCTGGCAAGGGGAGATGTTTATATGTCCGCTCAGCTCATAAAACCGTTTGGCTCAGACAGCCACTGCGAGCTAGAAAGCTAACATTCCACTAGCAAGATTGGACTTCAATAACATTGTTTATGGTTAGAAATCAGTTAATATAATTTGACAAGACAAGCTAGCCATCAGCCATGTCATTGTCCCCAAACAATGTCAAGAATTTCACGAGAGAATGCAAGACTTGTACTGTGCTGCACTTTTGTTTCAGCCTAATATTAATAGTTTTACTTTTTCTTCTACCACTGCCAATACCAAAAGCGTTAAACTGTATGCTTGACCATTTTTAGATCATGAAAAGTCATTACTTTTAGGAATAATGTTTTGTCAAGAATTTGTAAAATGTGATATGTAGTCTTATTCCTGTGTTAAATAAGGTTTCGGATAGTCTATTTTTGCCAAACGTTTAGATAACGCTCAACTGTCCTACTCTAAAAACAGACATGTGAACTAAGCACAGACTCCATTTATGGACTACCTGAGATTTATTGCTAAATGCGATTATTAATTATTAAAATAACGTCATCCTTCTCTCACTTACCATTACTCTCTCCTTTCCTATCTAGAGCTAATGTTCATAAAATAAATTCAAAAGTAAATAATATGTATATAGATATGTATATATGCATGTACATGTATATATGTGTGTATGTATATATATATATTAAATATGTTCCATGTGTGAATAAGACTCAGAAATCACAGAACGTCTTAACATGTTTATTGATTGACTGGTATACCATCTCATATTCAAAACAAATTAGGCTATTAATGGCTAAAATTATTTATTTTTCAAACGTTTGCTCTTCAATATCTTCGTAAATGTAATGTATGGCCTATGTAAAGGTAATTAACATTAAAGCAAACTGAACATACACAAAGCTAAATGCATGAAAATCCAAACCGTTTGTGTATGAAATAAATGTGAAATAAACCTGCATTTTAAGACATTTTCATAACTAATTAGTACCACAACTTTATTATTTCACCTAATTTATTCCATAATTTCTTTTTGTATATTAATGTTTTGTTATGTTGTCGTTTACGTGCAATATAAAAAGTCAAATAGCCTAAATATAAAAACAGACCCAGGTGATACACATTACTATATAAATTATAATCCCGATCTTTCACCATGTAGGGTTTAATTGGAGGGCCGGGGTCCCTTTCTCCTAGCTGGTCCCCGGGGAGCAGGGGTGTGGAGCGGGGAAGGGAGCAGCACCTGCCCCCTCTGTGCTTCACTTCCAGGCAGCCAAGACGTGCACAAAGGAGATGCTCACTGACGCCACTCCAAGAACGAAGGTGCTGCGTCAAGCTCGTCAGATGGAGCAAGAAAATTACCGGAAGTAATGTGATTTTACTTTCAAAATAAAAGCTTTTGGTAAAAGGCTGTGCTCAATGACTTATCATATTAACCTTATTAAAATAAATGATCAGCCTTTATTTACAATAAAGAGGTCACCTAAAGAAGTCCCCTAAAGAGGTCCCCTATAGCTCATATATTAATTTATTTGTTTCTGTTTTTTTTAAATGCATACAAAAACTGAAGTATTGCAGTCAGTGGTGTTGGATAAGCTTGAGAAGAAAGAAAAATTTCAGAAGTCTTTGGCAAATATTGTACTTACTTGTTATTCACAAAGCTTTGAACTTGGCAAAAAAAAAAAATAATTAAACCTTTGATATAAAAACCTAAATTTGCCTTCAAGCATGCTGCACTTTTTAAATGTATTTTGTTTCTCCATTTTGCAAATTTTACAAACATGTTATATAACGTTTAGGCAATTGGGCATCATACATCATACAAAAAAGAGATTCACTTCACTTTAAACATTATAACCTTACTCGGAAAAACATATATATATATATATATATATATATATATATATATATATATATATATATATATATATATATATATATATATATATATATATATATATATGTATATATATATTACAGGCCAAAGGTTTGAACACACCTTCTCATTCAATGCGTTTTATTTATTTTCATGACTATTTGCAGTGTAGATTATCACTGAAGGCATCACAACTATGATACACATATGGAATTATGCACTTGAAAAAAAATTGTGACATAACTCTTACATAGGTCTCATATTTTAGATTCCTCAAAGTAGCCACCCTTTGCTTTTTTGATAGAGCTGAAAACCCTTGGTGTTCTCTCAATGAGTTCATGAGGTAGCCACCTGAAATGGTTTTCACTTCACAGGTGTGCCTTGTCAGGGTTAATTAGAGGAATTTCTTGCATCTTTAATGGAGTTGGGACCATCAATTGTGTTGTGCAGAAGTCAGGTTGATACAAAGCCAACGGCCCATTTGGACAACTGTTAGAATTCATATTATGGCTAGAACCAATCAGCTAAGTACAGGGAAATTAATGGCCATCATTACTTTAAGAAATTAAGGTCAGTTGGTCCGGAAAATTGCGAAAACTTTGAATTTGTCCCCAAGTGCAGTCATAAAAACCATCAAGGTCAAAAAGCTACAACGAATCTGGCTCACATGAGGACCGCCCCAGGAAAGGAAGACCTAGAGTCAAGTTGACAGCAGCTCAGATTAATCACCAGATGAATAACACACAGAGTTCTAGTGCAGACACATCTCTAGAACAAATGTTAAGAGGAGACTGCGCGAATCAGGCCTTCATGGTCAAATAGCAGCTGGGAAACCACTGCTAAGAAGAGGCGACTTGCAGAAGAGATTTGTTTGGGCCAATAAACACAAGGAATGGACATTAGACCAGTGGAAATCTGTGCTTTGGTCTGATGAGTCCAAGTTTGAAATCTTTGGTTCCAACCGCATTCTACATGCCTGGTTCTCCACCCTGAAGCATGGAGGAGGAGGTGTGATGGTGTGGTGGTGCTTTGTTGGTGACACTGTTGGGGATTTATTCCAAATTAAAGGCATACTGAACCAGCATTAACACAGCATCCTGCAACGGCATGCCATCCCATCCAGTTTGCGTTTAGTTGGACCATCATTCATTTTTCAAGAGCACAATGACCCCAAACACACACCTCGAGGCTGTGTAAGAGCTATTTGACCAAGAGGGAGAGTGATGGAGTGCTGCGCCTCTTCAGTCACCAGACCTGAACCCAATCGAGATGGTTTTGGGTGAGCTGGGCCGCAGAGGGAAGGCAAAAGGGCCAACAAGTGCTGAGCATCTCTGGGAACTCCTTCAAGATTGTTGGGAAACAATTTCATGTGACTAGAGAATGCCAAAAGTGTGCAAAGCAGTAATCAGAGCAAAGGTTGGCTACATTGAAGAAACTAGAATATAAGACATGTTTCAAGTTATTTCACAGTTCTTTGTTGAGTAGAAATCCACCTTCTTATTGAATAAGAAGGTGGTTCAAAACTTTTGGCCTGTACGTATATGTATATATACTGTATATTTAAGGAAGACACGTTTATTCCAGCGGCTGATGGGAAATACCCATACTCAATACATAGATAAATATAAAAAATATAGATAAATACCCATCCCCAATATATCGACAGTTAAAGAAACACCTGATGGCCTGTTGCTGATTGGTTGCAAATAGTCTACTGTTGTTTTTCTTAATAAACAATAATGTATGAATAGCCTTCTCATGAATGTAGCTTTGAAAACATTTCAGTGGAAGTTATAAGATGCAGTTGGTCTGTTTAAAATGTTAATTTTTAGGCAAGCGTTTTATTATGTCATACAAAGACCGGAAGTTCTTTTGCTGCATTTTCGCGGCTTTGAGAGAGAGAGAGAGAGAGAGAAAGAGAGAGAGAGACTCTTCTACAATTTGAAGAGGAGAAGAGAAGACAGCGAGTCCACGTAAGGAAGGTAGAGACAGAGAGAAGGAGGAGGACAGTAACAAATCGCTTCTATCCTCCGAGACACGGTGCTGGTGTGACCGACGTAGCTAGCAGCATCACCTCGCCTTCTGCGCATCATCCGCGGCTCCTTCTCGCAGCTGCCCGGGAGAGACTATCTGAGTCTCAGCAAGGTAAACAAACCCACACCTCTCGCCAAACACCTTTATCGTTTGCCCTGTCTCATTTATCTAATTTCGCCTGTGGCTTTTTCTTGCTCAATAAGCCCAGAAAAACAACGACAGATGTGGGTTTTGGGAATGTTGAAAGCTCGGCAGTTTCACCAATAGCCTACAGTATGAATGGGTGTCCCGCTAATTAGTATTTTTGACGCAATAGCTTAAGTGTAATGTTACGTTGGACAGACCCAGCAGGCGACGAGTAGCCTTAGCGTTGCAAAACGTGTTTTCCCTAACGTTAAGCTGGTGAACGTTACGCCGAACTTTACAATACGTTTATGTAATTAAATCTGGCAATTGAATACACCTCATAACATGTGTTCGGTGTAGCCTGTCTTCGCGTCGGGTTAAATTTAATTAAGTTACCGTTACACTTAAACCCGGGGATGTCTAAAGCCTGGTTAAGCCCAGTGAACGAACAGACATGAGTTAAAGCTTCTGCTGTTTGCTGTTTTAACGCCATGCTATTCTACATTGGTATTCTACATTCGCAACGAAAGCTGGTTTATTCCCCATCTTCTTACCAGTTTTGGGGTGACTTTAACAGGCCTATATGTGAGGTGACAATATACATATTCATGTTTTTAAGAGCCATATGCATGCTGGGAGCTTGCTTTCCAAAATTCTGAATCAGAAAGAAAGAATTTTATTGCAAGGTAAGTAGTGCTAACTAGGAATTTGTCTTGGTTGATGGTGCATAGGCCACATACAAAACATATTCAATCAACAATACGAAATAAACAAACAGCATACACATAACACATACACCTAATTATGTAACATTAAGAAAAAAAGAGTCTGTGTGGCTTTAGTGTAGGATGTACAAAGTGTTGAGGGGTGTGCAAAGCTCAGGATATATCTATCTATCTATCTATCTATATCTATATACATATAATAAAATGATGTGCAGAGGACAGGATGTAGGATTAAATTCAACGAGTTTGAATTCAGTTTAAAGGCTAAGATCAAGAGCATGTGTGATGATGTGAGGTGCATGCACGTTACTGCATGGGAACATTTCTTTAAATTCAGAGAATGGGTTTCTAGCCACACACAAGATCCTTTTCCAATGCTGTAATAATTATCACTTTAACACTTTGGTACTGCCCACCCCGTCCGTGACAAGTGTAATCACAAGGCTCATGTTCTCATCTATTGTTACCCGCTGTATGGAGTTGACAGCTATATTCTGTACTATAATAATACATTCCACTCAGATGAACTTGTAAAACTCAAGTGAGTCTTAAATAAGTGCTATAAACATGGCAAGATTTGAGTTGAAAGATTGGGTCATCACATCTGTGCAGTCATAACATAATGAGCTGGCAGCTGTGGCAATGAAGGTTGGGTCTATATACATTTTCAGTGAAAATTTTTCACTGTTTCCCTTCTACTTATAGTGCAATGTACACTTATAACATGCTATAATATTGGGTGTGTTACTGTTCACTACTGTAATAGATTTTTATTTCTATTCTGGCATTAGGTGTTAGGTGATCACTGGCAGGAAGACGCACTGTTGTTATATCACTTTGAAACGGACCACTTTGTTACCATTAACTATCAATGGTGTCTTTAATGTTAAAGCTGTAGGCTGAGGTTGCTGTAGGCTTTTGTAAGAAAGTATGTGCCCAGATTGGGCTTAAATGAGAACAATAGTGAGTTGTATTTAATGCATTTTTTATATCATAGTATGTATACTTTTAAACCTCTAAGAAATCATGCAGCAAAGGTCGGCTGTCGGACTGGAACCCAGGCCAGCTGCGTCAAGGTGTGAACCTCCTGTATATATGGACGCCTGCTCTACCAACTGAGCTATCCGCGCACCCAGTTAACTGGAATTGAATTAGTCATAGTTTAGAACAGACAAGTGAGACGTCCTACACTAACTATGCAACAGCTGGCTTGTCAGATCCTAGAATAATAAAAAGCCGTGCTTGTAAAACACTGTACTTGCTGTAAAAAACTGAACAACTATACAAAGCTTTAGAAGACGTGTCGAGTGATGTCATAAGCTTAGAGCTGTCATTTGGAGTTTGGCAGTGGGTGATAGTTTAATAAAGGGCAGGGACGGCTGCACGATGTTGAGTGTGCAGAAATGAAAGGTGACAGTTATTTAAATGGTTGCAACAATGTGACCAATAATCTGGTTTACATGTGACCCATTGTTATTGTAAGTCAAGAAGTTGAGGATGTCTTGTTCTGAGCACTGTTTTTTTTTTTACATTATATTGCTGCAGAGAAAGTGACATTTCAAGGACCAGCCTTATTTTGTGAAAACTTGTTTTCTGTTGTATCTAGTCAGATCAATTTGTTTCATTGCTGTGCATTCAGAGATTGGTCAGCAACGTGCCAGGTCCAACAGAAAGACTGTTGGCAGAGGGGAACTGCTTAGCTCCATTAAAAGGAGAAAAATACACCTTCCAACTCCCGAGCCATCTTATGTAGCTGTTTAAAAATATGTTTCCACTATTAATGCCACATACTGTAGGGAAGAGGATTAGGGCCACTGGTGAAAATTTGATTTGTGAGACTTTATTCTCAGAATTCTGAGTTTAAAGCCAGAATTTGGAGAATAAAGTCAGATTTCTGAGAATAAAGTCATATTTCTGAGAATAAAGTCTGAATTCTGAGTTTGAAGTCAGAACTCAAATACATTTTCTTTGTTATTGTCTTCTATCTGCTCTGATTCTGAATCAGAGTATTTCATTGTCATCGTCTCTGTCAAAGCTGAGAGGAATGACTCTATAATGAAATCCATTTGGAAAGATCATGATGTACTTATGTTGTACCTAATCCTGACATAATAGGATCATTACCAATATTTACTGTTTTAGCGGCTTACCAGTATACTGATTCTATTATTTTTGAAAGCGTTAAACATATAAGGTGGTTTTATACCTAAAGTTTGTTGCTCTGGTCCCAATCAGATGAAACATTTCCCCCTTGGTTTGGTTTTGTGAATGGAGAAAAATCCAAGCGAACCAAAATGTATCACTACCACTTAGTGGTTGTCGGGTGCAGCAAGGGAGAGATCACTTAAGAAAAACTTGGAGGAGAGGCTTGTCGCATAAAGTAATTACCATCTGGCTTAGGACCGTTGGTGATCAATTGTTTGAGACTGTAGTCTAAGCCTTGGAATGCTCTGCAGCCACCTTTACAATCTGCTGTCTGTAGACTGAAAGCCAATAAAAGACCTAGCCTACTTTTTTAGACAGGTTGACCTGTTTGCACTTTTTGTGGAATTATGTAATTTTTCTTGTATCGGGCTTTCATCTATTATTTCTTCATGTATGTTTTTGTTTTATGTGATTTTATCTATGAAAAGCACTTTTTAAATGCATATAATTGTCCCTGACCCTTCTTTATTGCGTACAACTCTGCTGCTCCACGTCTCCATATCAAGGCTGCTATCGATCCATTGGTGGAATAGAGCAGACTCATATGACATGCTTTGAGCTCGGGTGGAACAGTAAAGCCTTCTCAAACCTTTCTCATTCATAGAAGATTTACGTCAGTGTGCCCAGCTTGCTCAACAGCTCTTTGTGTTCTAATAGGCGATGAGACCAGAGAGGTCAATCCCTCCATGCCAGAAAGATATGAGCCACATCACCCTATCAAGACTGCTGGACCTCTGTGCTGCTCCTAAGTGTCAGAAAGATGTGGAGATATGGAGCTGGCAGAAGGAGAACTCTTTGTTCTGCTCAAAGAAATCTTCCTGATAGCTGTTCTAGGAGCACATCTACAAGGGAAACAGCAACTGCTGAAATTCCACAGTCAAATTCCATAGCTTGTTTGTATTTGTAATTAATGCTTTTATAGTAAACATATGGCATTTATACAAATGTGCAATCCAAAAACAGCTTTTGGCTGGGTACTTCAGTGCCCACTTCAGATCCAAATATGTCTAACAGCCAAATGGCGTTCAACATTGACAGAAGTGATCATAGAAATAAGGAACAGATTACAGGTGAAAACACACTATTCACTGTTCTCTCTAGCAAACTGTCTATGAATAACACTTGATTTGATTGGCTCAATTGAGTGAAGGAGCTATAGCCTTGACCACAGGGAAAGGAACAATGCTTCATGAAGATTATTATTTATAAGGGAGATAACATGTTCTGGTAGAACATGTCCTGCCTGCAAAAGAAAATACAATATTAAGTAAGGGGTAAGGTCCATTGTCAAGTAATAATGCATGACGTCAAGGCATGAACCATCCGCCAATGTCCAAAAACAAAAGCACCTCGAAGGGCATTGACCGGTTTATACCATGGTCACTTGCCAAATAATTATATTTTAAAACATCAGTTTATATTTTAATTAGTTTTACAATCTCAATCTAACGTTTTTACAAACAGTAACTCTGTTTCCTTGGTTACATCTTATGGTTTGACTAATACCTGGAACCTAGATCTTTATATTTATAGCCCGCTCAGCTACAAGCCAGAAAGCTAACGCTATGCTAGCAAGCTCCAAAGTCAATAACATCGTGTAAAGTTGGCTATCAGTACAATTAATTGGACAGTATTTTTAACAACAAGATAATTTAGCTGGATAGAGAGCTTGCAGGAAGACAGTTCTCATTAATATTCAACGAGCTAAGCTGCTTGACTCTGATTGGCTGACAGCTGGCCAATGACCAGAGATTTAACCAGAGCAACTGGGCTAGCTCATGAATAGTAATGAGCTCATGCAACATGACTGACTGTCAGACTGATAAGCTGTTGTAATTGGCCTAATTTCTCCTTTCTCCTCTTATTACTTTTCAGTGGCTAGAGCTGACAGAGGAGGTAGCAGTTCATTTTCACAGTCACCACATAACACAAACACATATGGACCTAACATATTTCAAAAAATGCAACGTTAAAACGGTTTTGTGTGGCAGGGCACCTTTAAACATATCTTAAAAATGATAATTTTTGTATCTTTACAATCATTTCCTGAAAGAACAAAGCAGTCCTCCCCTGTTGCATGATCCAAATTTTCCTTCAAACAGGACATTTTAGTGGGTATCTTGCTACTTGAAGTTTGGTTGATGTTTCCCAAAGCCAACTGAGTTTGAGAACAGAAACACACAGAGAGCAGAAGGTGAGGGGCAAAGCCTGACATCTGTGCTGGATGTCAGGCTTCTGGAATTGTACTTCCGTTGATCCAGACTATACAACCTGTAAAGCACTTAGGATGTAGATTGCATGGGATGATTATATTTCAAGCAGAGCTTTAGTCTATGAAGAGTACCTGGGCGTAGGAGGCAGGCGCCTCTAGATGCTGCATGCCGTGGAGTTGGGCTGATTTGGGCAATTTACTGCAGAGCGGCGCTGTGAATTATGGCGGAAATATTTATTCATAATTCAAATTGAAAGTCCAAAGAGAAAACGAAGCGAGATCAAATAAAAAATATTGTTTTACTATGCTAATTGGTAAAATCATGCCATAACTAAATTTAAAAAAGAAAAAGGAAACCTACATGCTTAAACTGAAATCTTTTATTGATTGAGAAAAACATTAAATATGAAACTCAAAAAATCTCTATAAAATCTCTAATGTAAATACTCAAAAATCTCTAATACAAAAGAAGAAATACTTTTATTTTAGTCTTGGCACTTAATAATTTTCAACTTTGTCTTTTGAATTTTACATTTATTGCCGTTTGACATTTTAAGATTCAGCTTTTCAATTTTGATTTAACATTTGGTATTTCCCTTTGACTTGACACTTGTCAATGTAAATGAGGGGGCGTGGCCCAAAGGCTGGTGGGAGGGTTGAGAGACTTCCAGCTGACAGCTGTGTCTCGGAGTATCACTGGCCGGCCAGGCGGTCCCTGTCGCAACAAGATAGCTGTCACAGCGGAGTGGAGCTTACAATTCTCGTCTGCTATTTCACCACTAAATTCACATCTGAGACTTTTTTATGCGAGAAATTAACTGTGTAGAGTTTGAATAGGGGCGGTTTTACAAAAATTGAAGGCCGATGCGCATTTTCTCCAAGGTTGACGTCAGACTCGAGAAGCTCAGTGAGGTGAAAGCCAGCTGGTGGCAGCCGGGATCGCTTGCTCGCCTGCTGGCCAGTCATGCTCGCAAGCCCCGCTGTAATCTGAAGGTCTCTCAGACAGGTCTCGTAAATAATTACCCCTCCTACCAGTAACTACATGACAACTTTACTGTTGTTGCATGAAATGTTCGTTGTGTTTAGCCCATCATCAGTTTCTGTCATCTAATGTTGAGGCCAAGCAAGCCTGGTAGCAAAGCTCCCCCTGCTGCCCATAAGGTGCCTTGGCACTCCTTTAGTTTCAGACCCTCCCACCAGCCTTTGGGCCACGCCTCCTCATTTACATTGACATGTGTCAAGTCAAAATGTAAAGCCAAAAGTTAAATTAAAATTGAAGGGTTGAATCTTAAAATGGCAAATGGCAATTTTCAAATTTAAAATTCAAAACTAAAATTGAAAATAAAAAAGTGCAAAGACTAAAATACAATAATTTCTCTATTTTCTATTTCAGATTTTAATTTAAGTATTTCCACTTGAGCTTTTTTATATTCCATTTAGAGTTTAATTATTTGATGTTTCTCTCAATCAATAAAAGATATCAAAGATTTCAGTTTAAGCATTTATGTTTCATTTTTCTTTTTTAAATTTAATTATGGCATGATTTTTCCTAGAAATAAATATTTCCTCCATAGTGAATGGAATTACATTTCAATAACTAGAATGTGGGTTGGCTTTGGCTCAGTGGTGGTGTGGTTGTCTGCCAAATAGAAGGTTGGTGGTTCAATCCCTGGCCCTGCAGTTCCATGTCGAAGTGTCCTTGGGCAAGACCCTGAACCCCGAGTTTGCCCCCGACGCTGCGCTGTTGGAGTGTGAATGTGTGTGAGTGTTTATCTGATAAGCAGGTGGCACCTTGCATGGCAGCCTTGGCCACAGTTTATGATTGTGTGTGAATGTTCCTGTATGATGTAAAAGCGCTTTGAGTAGTCGTTAAGACTAGAAAAGCGCAATATAAATACATCACATTTAACTTAGTGGTGGGAACATTGGGTGGAGGGGGAAACGGGCGCACGCTGTTTTTTTAACGTTACAAGATTAATATATGGCAATATATGTGAAAGAAAACTAACACTGAGCTGCCTAAAGCTGAAAAAGATAAGTCAAAGTGTAAGCACCAAACCAAAGATACTAAACCGTCTGTTTATTACTGTTATAACCTCACTGCAGGTAAAAAGTAATGGCTTAGAGGCGCATGGACATTAACAGGGACAGGGTTGGTGGATTCAGGTGCACCTAGTAAAGTCCTAGAAACTTAAAGTTGCTCAAAGCGATCTCCTCACTATCCGCTAGCAGCCTGTCCCCAGAACACACTGTAAAAAACGTCTTCTCACTATCTTTTAGCTGCCTGTCCCCAGAACACACTGTGAAAACATTTCCTCACTATCTGCTTGCTTCCAGTCCCCCGAACACACTGTAAAAAACATCTCTTCATTATCCGCGAGCTGCCTATCCCCAAAACACACTTTAAACAAAATCTCAATATCTGCTAGCTGCCTGTGCCCCAAACACACTGTAAAAAACATCTTCAAACTATCTGCTAGCTGCCTGTCCCCCGAACACACTGTAAAAAACATCTTCTCACTATCTGCTAGCTGCCTGTCCCCAGAACACACTGTAAAAAACATCTCCTTACTATCTGCTTGCTTCCTGTCCCCAGAACACACTGTAAAAAACATCTCTTCATCATCCGCAAGCTACCTGTCCCAGGAACACACTGTAAAAAAAAATCTCAATATCTGCTAGCTGCCTGTCCCCAGAACACACTGTAAAAAACATCTCCTCACTTTCTTCTAGCTGCCTGTCCCCAGAACAGACTGTAAAAAAACGCGGTCTCTGTAGACAGCACAGGGTCTACAAGCGGCAACAAAAACAAACTGTGCCAACCTGCACCACGAAGCACACACACACACATTGTTCCTGCGTTCCAGACAATAACTGACATTTGGGAGTGGTGGTGGGAGGGTTAGTGCGCGGAGGCACGGAAGGGAGGGGGACGGGATGGGATGGGGAGGTGGGAGGGGTAAGCTACTCTTGTTTTGTTTGGAAATACTTCTAACGTCAACGATAAGTAACGTCACCCAACATCACTCAGAGCACCTTTAAGCTGTTAAGTACTTGTCTGCCATCTAGTGGCTTTTCTTTTTGTTTAACAGTTTGTTCCCAATTGATCAGTTAAATAAGTTATTGTCATTACTCTTTCAATAAATGATTGACCTTCGTGTAGTACATAAAAAAAAAACGTGTGTGTCACTTGGCAGGGCATAAAATCTGTGGATCTTTACAATTAAAGACTTTGTTTAATCGAACTATGACTTCATAATTAAAACTAAAATTGAGCCATAAATAACCATATCCTGAATATTTATTATCATTAAGTCATTAGATATTTGTCACAGGTCACCGTTATAGCAACACACTTATAATTTGGCTTATGTAGTACCAAATTAGTTTTAAAGTAGTGCCACTAGCAGTACTTGATCACTACTTGATCACAAAATACCCTTTAAATAACCTTGAAAACCTAACAGTCAGTGCGAATTAAAAAAAGCATACATTACTATAAGATACTTGTCTCTGTCTGCCCAGCTTTTGGATTTGATGAATATTTGATGACTAATTGCTTGAAAGCTTTATCTATTGCTTCTTCTCTTGTCTCTCTGTTCAGACACATACACTGCATGTTTGAACTCTTACAGTAATATCTGCAGTGAGGGGCTGCAGACTGGGCTTCATGCAGAAATATCAGCCAAGTTGTTGTGTGAGATCATTCCCTAACTTGCCTTCTTTCTGTCTGACTTCATATAGACACACTGTCAGACACCAATCCACACACATAAAAACAGAGAACGTTAATATGAAATAAACATTAATTACAGAAACAAAGACAAAATAGCTGTTAACATAGGAACCAAGAGGCTGAATTGTTTAGTGCAGAATGTGCAAAATGTTTGGGGGGACTCATGGGGGATGGTATACAAAAAAGGGTATTCTTCAATAAAATATAGAAGCAAAAATGGCAAACACCCAGTGAAACTGCTCTTATTCGTTATGCCTTGACAGAATAGAAGAATCAGTATCTCTGTAATCTACTTCCATCATCACCTGATTGGAGCAGAGTGAGGTTCACAGATGGGAACCAGCTCAAAATGACTTAGTTAGAGCTAAGTGTGTATTGTGATGTAAGTGTGAATGCAGTGTGCACATAGTGGGTTTGTTAATATCTCTGCATATTTGGAATAGCATATGAACACTCTGTCATGCAGTGTGTGTGTGCGTGTGTTTGTGTGTGTGTGTGTGTATGCATGTGTGTGTGTGTGTGTGTGTGCATGTGTCTGGGATGACTTTCTGGAAGGCCCTTGGTGTCTATGAAGGGTTGAAGCTGTAGATAGAAGTCTTCCAGAGGCCTAGGTCCAAATTAAAAATCAGTGAAGCGCTGTGCAGGAGAACATGCTGCAGCCTGCTAATAGCAGGACAGCACCAGGGAGGTATCACACTGATAGTGTTAGGTAAGCCAGCGCTGCACACCTAACCTACTGAGAAAAAAGGACTAGACATATAACTGTGGCATTGTTATGACAAGTGTAGTACCATTCTGTTTACACTAAATAACTAGAATATAAAGATACATCTATCCAGCTAATCTTTAACAATGTTCAGCCGTTTTTAACACAAAGGAGTTTGCCAATTGCAATATTAATAGGAAAAAACAAGGAAGTTAATATATAATATGCTAATATTCCCATAAGCTTCATTCTCATTGTTCACGCCCAAAAAGAAAACCCACTACTGCTGCCATTATTTCTGTAAATTCTCAAATAGTGGTCTTACCTGATCCTTTTCCACAGCTGCTAAGAGAACCAGGTGTTAATTAAAATAGGCTCAAATTAAAAAGATAAATAAAACGAAACCAAAACACTAGTGCATTCCTGTAGTGCATTTTGGGAATTTACATCAGGATGAATATAGACAGCAGCAAGAAAATCCCTGGCTGATTCTCTAGGCAGATAATGTAAGTCAAAGGGCTTTTACTGTACATTGTACAGGCACCTTTAACCATTCACACACATTCACACACTGTGGCCAAGGCTGGTGTTCAAGGTGCCACCTGTTCATCGGATAAACACTCACTTGGGCTGCACAATTAATCAAATTTTAATTTTGCTCCGTAAACCACTGTCTGATCATGTCCCAGTCAGAGTAGTTCCCTGCACCGCACAGCTTAGTTACTAGACAGTCACATAGTATAGAGTAACATGAGAAAAATGCAATAGATAGCAGTCGGTTATACGTCATTCTCAAGGTTTACCAGTTTACCAGTAAACGCAACATTTTGTCACGTCTGTGTTGTTTTTCAGACAACAGCAGTGACCAGTGCTAGTCGATGCTAGTTAGCGTCCGTTAGCTCACGGGCTCTAGGATGCGAGTATTACTTTGCGTTTAACTTTGCGTTACATGACCCATTTCTGCTGTAAAGCCGTGCCTGTGTTGGATCTCTCCTCTACTCTCTCACTCTCCGCACGACCTGTGCTGGACGCATTCTTGATGAATCAGCCGTCACTCTGTGAGTACGTCCATTGCACTCCCTCTCTCTCCCTAGCTCTTTTAATCAGTTATTTTTGAAACAAGTGAATGAGCTTTCTTAGACATAGGCCTACATAAAAAAAATATCCTACACTATTTATTATCGTGATAATTAATCTTGATCACAACATTCATCAAAATAATCGTGATTATCATTTTGGCCATAATCATGCAGCCCTAACACTCACACACATTTACTGGAGAAATTTTGAGTTTAGTGGCATTATATGCTTTAACATTAAAAAAATCTACATCAGGGAAACTATTTTGACTAAGTTTGAGCACCAAGCATCACCAATGCAAACAAAGAGTTTGCCTCCCCTCGTCCCACCGGAGTTCTGGGCTCTCGGGATACCAGAAAGGAGCCAGGTCTCTGCGAGATGTCTCAGATCTCCCGTTGCTTGGCCAGCCAGAGTCCTATTTAATCTATTCTATTATCCTGTGACTGGACATCAGCAACCTGAGGGAACAGCTAATTGTATCTGTAATCTGTCACAGGCCATGCATGCATCTGTAACAACGGTGCAAAAACAACATCCTACACAGTTGCTTCACATTTGAAGCTTTCAAGCATCTCCGAGGGCATAATCAATGTGAAAAGTGTTAGGTTTCATTAACAGTGGCTTACCTCCAGTGAAAAGAAAGCAGTATGTCTGTTAAAAAGAGACACTTATAGCAGCAGTTTGGTGCTCAGATAGTGCAGTAAAATGTACATTATGCTCAGCTATTAGGCCACAGTATTTCCACCACCGACATTTTTATTTATTTTTATATACATTTTTATTTATTTATTTGGTCATGCCAGCCATGCCTACAGCCATTACTTGACTACTGGCTTTTATTTTAAAGGACCCATGGCATTAAAACTTCACTTTATAAGTTTTTTTTTAACAATAATATGCGTTCCCCCTGCCAATGGTCCCCGAGGGGCTGTAAATGGCCATAGCCCTGGGTGTCCTGCTCTGCTTTTGAGAAAATGAAAGCTCAGATGGGCCGATCTCACCTCCCCTTTCTCTGCCAGAGAATTTGGCCCACCGATGAGAGAGAGACATCATGGATTTCAAACAAGGAAATTTGATTTGAATTGGTCAAGGCCACACCCCCAGCCTCCACACACCCCCCCCTCTCCTTCTCAAAAGCTACAGACTCAGAAATGGAACATCCTGAGGAAAGCTAATTTGTGGGACTTGCTTTACTGGCTGTATTTCAGAACCAAGGCGGAATTTCTTTAGATAAAGTATTAGTGGACCACTAAGGTCTTTATACAAGAGACTTCAGATAAAGTATTAGTGGACCAATAAGGTCTATATAAAAGAGACTTCAGATACAGTATTAGGGGACCACTACGGTTTATATAAAAGCATCCAAAGAGCACCATGTCATGGGACTCTAAGAATTGACGGTAATTCACTTACACAATTTTCACTCACTTACTTCTAATTATATGTACCAACTCGTTCAAGTTCAACTTAAGGTACTAAACTATTACTTTTGTGATCTGTTCTATCGTGCTAAATAATATTGAATAAATAACAAATAATTATGAAATAATCACATGAATAAATTGTGTACAATATATAAATGAAACAATAGTTATTGAAATAATTTAAGAAATTACTTAAACCCGATACCTACTTCTGAGACTGAACCCCAAATTGCTCCTGATGCTGCGCCATTAGGTATGTGAATGTGTGTGAATGTTTATCTGATGAACAGGTGGAACCTTGTATGGCAGCCCCGGCCCCCATAGTATTAATGTGTGTGGGCTATGAATGTGTGTGTGAATGGGGTGTGAAGCGTGTGTCTGTGTGTATGAGTAGTCATTAAGGCAAGCAAAGTACTATTTAAATGCAGTCCACTGAGTGCAGAGGTTCTACCGTTGGTGAAATGATTGTGGTGACAGCAGTGGTCTTTATCTATTGGTAGTTGCCCTTTCAAGCTGTATTAGTACAAGACAGGCTTTTATGTATGTTGTAATATAATCACAACATATCACGCAATACACTAGAAACATACCAAGGCGGTTGCTATCGAACACAGTGCAGGTAACTTTAGCCTACACTAGCCACTAGCCTATTTATTTTGATGACTCTAAAGAGTTAGTTCAGATTCACTTGATGCACACAACAAACTAACCGATCTAGGCAGCTGTAGAGCAGCAACTCCCGTGTTCTGCTAGGTAAAATCACTGTTTTGGTCAAAGGGATCTGGTGGTTTTGAAGAGAGCAGAGATAACAGCTTCAGTTCCCTGTTGTAAAGGGCTGTTGGACAGCGAGGTAAAGGTGAAAATATTCTAAATATAGCCTAAACTCAAAGAGATATTTTGCTGATTTCAGGCAAGCTGTCTTATGGCAGTGTGTGTGCATTTGAATAGCTTTTTTTTTGTAGCACTAGCTATCAGTTTGTTAGTCAAATGTTTTTTTTCTCAGATGCAAAGTGATACTTATTGTGCTAGTGAATTAAACTTCAGCCATGGTATGTGGTTATATACGTAAATCGGCTATGAACTTATCGGACTTGAGCAACCCGTTTTAAAATGTGATATTCATGATAATGAAGAATTAAATATTAACGCTTAATATAAATGTGAAGTTGAAAGTGGATGTAAACATTATGTCCTGTTGTCAATAACCTTACAAGGTTGTGAAACCTGGATAAGGTAGAAGGGATATTCCTGACTTATTTGGGATATAAATGTGAAAACTAATCCTCTTTACTTCAGCCAAGCTTTTCTGAAACCTCATTTTGTATCATGGTGGAAGTTATTTGAGTTTGACGTTCCACCTTTGTTCACTTTTAGAGTGGTGATGAAACAAAACTGTCTTCTTCTCAGTTTGAAAAGCTGCATTAAAAAGTGATATGCTTGGTATTTGCAAAAATTGTGTGATTCTGAAGAATAACACGGATTTAAGAGGCTGTATTCACAAAATATCCTAAGGCTAAAAGTAGGGCTGCATGATTATGGCCAAAATGATATTCACGATTATTTTGATCAATATTGTGATCACGATTATTCTCACGATTATTTGTTGGTTTTAACCAAAACAAATTATATTGTCATACAGGCTGTTTATAAATGCTTTCACATCCATATTATGTTACAATCTTCTTATGTTGAAGTTTTATGTTGTATAGACCTACAGCTGCAACACATGTATATGAAAATAAGCTGTCTGAAATAAATAGCGTAGGATATATATATATATTTTTTAAATGCATCTCTGAGAAAGCACCTTCACTTGTTTCAACAATAACTGATTAAAAGAGCTAGGGAGAGAAGGGGGAGTGCTTCTCACAGAGAGACGGACGATCATTATGAATGGGTTCCAGCACGGGTCGAACGGCGGATACACACGTCGTGACTTGTGTGTATGAAATGTCTGTATCGTCACTGCGCTGCATTTTTATGAACTATGATATTCTGGACATGGGTCACATCTGTCGCCCAGGTCCAGCAGCCTCCGTCTCACACGCTATTACTCTACGAACTGAAGTTAGTTGCGTTCAATAATTTCTTCTGTGTTAGGAGCTAACAGCTAACAGACGCTAACTAGCACCAACTAGCACTGGTCACTGCTGTTGTCCGAACAATAACACAGACGGGACAAAATGTTGCTTTTACTGGTAAACTGGTAAACCTTGAGACCGACGTATTACAAACTGCTATCTGTTGAGTTTTCCTCCCGTTACTCTGTCCTCTGTGACTGTCTACATCTAGAAACTAAGCTGCGCTATGCAGGAAACAAGTCTGACTGACCTATGATCAGACGTGTATTTACGTTTACGGAGTGGTAGATGCGCAATGCAAAAAAAAACAGAGCGGGTTTTAGGAAGTCAAAATCGTGATCATGATTAAAATTCGATTAATTGTGCAGCCCTAGATAAAAGTAGCTACTAACAGGCCGAGTTAGGAGGAACTTGGAAAATAAGGGCTTCTTTAAGTGTTAAGTGCTGATTCTTTTGTTCAATTCAATTCAATTTATAGTATCAAATCATAACAAGAGTTATCTCAAGACACTTTGCAGATAAAGTAGGTCTAGACCACACTCTATAAATTATAAAATATTGTAGTATTCTAGAATTCTATTAATTCCCCCAAGAGCAAGCAACAGTGTGACAGTGGCGTGGACAAGATCCCTTTTAGGAAGAAACCTGGGCCAGACCCAGGCTCTTGTTAGGCGGCGTCTGACGGGCAGGTTGGGGAAATTCACAAAATATTTGATCACTGAAATGAGCCCCTTAGGCTGAGAGAGCTATATTGCTTAAAGCATATTTCAATTAAAACAATCCAACAATGTCAGCAATTAGATCTTAATGTTTAGAGTCTAGTTGGAGAAAGACATGTTTCTAAAGGGAGAGATGACATATTAACTGCTGTCATCACACAGCCATCAGCTTAATTAAACAGTTCATTTATTTTCTAGAGTGATGTCTCTATGTTATATATGTTGTATGCTTTTAACGCAATTGTTTTTCATTGTTTATGCTACGTATTTTTCATGGGTATCAACAGATCGACCAATTTATGTTTCTTTTCTGAAATAACAGTGTAGTTTCACAGGTGATAGATACACTTCACTTTATTTAAGTGTTAATATTTCTACGTGTTGTCCTATAGGATATATACATCCCAAGGTCTTGGGATAGGCCCAAGACCTTTAGCACACAAAATTTACAATTTTCTTTATGTTTCCAAGTTTGTCTTTTAAAACAGCAGGAGTTATTATGTAGATAAAAAGCACAAGATGAATATTAGGAAAGTAATGCACAATTCAAATCAACAAACCAGCATGCATAATAAGAGAACCAAAATCAAACAAAAGGAAAAGAATAACAAAAACAAACCCACATGCAATAAATACTCAGTTAATACCAATATTTACAAAGCCAATTTTTGGGTGTTTAAACACTTGCCGATGCAAATCAGCTCTGTGCGTCCAGAACAGTCCCTTACATTCAGAGACTTTTTGTACCAGTATCCAGAACAGTCTGTACACATATCCAGAACAGCCAGAACAGTCTGTACACATATCCAGAACAGCAAGCGTGGGAGGAGAAACACGCCAGGGAGCGTTGGCCCCTTACCTCTAGGCACCCGGAAGTCTCAGCAGCGTCATGCTAAAGGCTGTAGTGTGCAGCTGTGATGTGGAAACACACCATTAAAACAGGGTCGCAATACATTGTAAGCAAACAGGCAGGAAAACTGGAACACTGTTTTTGTAGGCTTCGTGGTGCAGGTGGGCACAGTTTATTTTTGTTGCCGTTTGCAGACCCTGGGCTGTCTACAGAGACCAAGTTTTTTTTTTACAGTGTGTTCTGGGGACAGACAACTCAGATAGTGAGAAGATGTTTGTTATCTGTGACAACAAATGTTGTAGCCTAAAAAATGCGTGACATCGCTTAAAGCACCTTTAAACATTTGTTTAAAGTAGTATCGGTTCATTCACCGTTTAGGCACCGACAACGTTAACAAAGATACCCAACCCTACTAACAACAACGGCATTTACAAAAGGGATGCTACGTCCTCCAGTCTCATTCACCAGAGAGACCTACTGGGGATATTTGGTGTCATTCACATTCAATTCAATTCAATTTTATTTATAGTATCAATTCATAACAAGAATTATCTCAAGACACTATACAGATAGACCACACTCCAGAATTTACAAGGACCCAACAGTTCTAGTAGTCTCCTCCAGAGCAAGCAACAGTGCGACAGTGGCGAGGAAAAACTTCCTTTTAGGCAGAAACCTCGGTCAGACCCAGGCTCTTGGTAGGCGGTGTCTGACGACCGGTTGGGGTCGACATGTGGATTTGAACAGATTAGAGCCTGACCAATGCACTCGGACTGTACTGCTAATAATATATATTAACCAGTATTCAGTTTTTGAACAACATATAACACCTTTAATATTTTTCTGCAAGGATTCCTCAAATCTAGTTATCTGTATTTTTTTTAACCAAAATAAATATGGAATAGGAAAATTGCAGTTAGAAAAACAGCTTGTCAGTTCTCCCTGGTGGACAAGCTATTTAACAGCCACACTGTCTCTTAATGACCTGAAACATATCTATGACATTTCTCTACTGCTCTTGCAAGAATTACACCAATAACAATATGTCTGTGATAAATTAATTTCAGCAGGTAATTAAATTGGCTGATGTATTGGTTGGCTTTTGTCATGGTTTTCAGGTTTAACAGCATAAGCTGGGTTAGATGTAAAGATGAAGTCGAATATGAAGAAAAACCCTTACCCTATTTAAAAATGAGTTACATTTCACATTTTCTGTAACAATGGCAAAATAAATCTGTTGATTATTGCAACGTAGTGTAAACTCAAGGTTGTCAAGTGTTAACTGTAATGCAAGCATTTTCTGAGTACAGTTTAAGAATCCTGACACATAAAAAGCTAGCCTAGTGTCTCAGTTTACCGCAGGGTAGGGGTAATGTGAGCGTAGGTATGGAACAAGTACATTCCTGGGGGGATAAAATAACTTAAACGTCCATTTTGTATACTTTTGAGTCCTTTCTCTAAAGCCAGAGCAGCATGTCAGCACAGACAGTCTGTCACTTCAGTCTGATTTTCTCCAAGAATCACGACTTGTTGCTTCATCTTGTGGGGGAAATGCATTTTAGTGCTATCACACAAATGTCTTTATGTCCCTTTTAATTGTTCCCAGTACTTGTCCATTGATTGTCTTTATATTCTCTTGTGCTGTCCCCACTGACTCCTTCCTTGGCTGCTGGCTTTAAATCCGCCAACTGAACAATTTTTCTTTTGGTATTCTAGTGTAGAGCCTGACCGATAAAGGATTTTTAAGGCCGATACCGATTCACATATTTGGTTATTTATTTATTTATTTTAATCCCAATACACATAACAAAACATAAACCAATTTCCCTAACATTTATTTATGAGTTCTCACTAAAATAACATGATAATAATTTGTTATATTGTCAGACAGACAGAACAGAGGAACATCCCAATTTATTAAACTTCTGATAAATAAAATGTGTAAAAATACAATCTTTAGATATGAAAATGAAAGTACTTTGAACAAAAACAAAACAACAAAAAAGAAAACAATGATACCGGCCCGCTATGCTAGTGGCACAATGTCCGTTCTGTAAGGCAATATTGTTTCAACAACCTGTGTTAACCTAACTAATAGGGGTGGGAATCACCAGACGCCTCCCGATACAATATCATCACGATACGTATTCCACAATTTGATGTTATTGCAATTTTAAACTTATTGCAATACTCTGCAATATATTGTACCTTTATTTCAACTTCAAATTTTTTCCCAATTTCAAATGGTGTCCCCAAAATTAAACTTTGTCAACATCTGTTTTATCCTAAAAGATACTGTACATTTCTCTATCATTTCAGTTGTATTACTGCAAAATGGGAGTATGAAGCAGACAACCTGACCAACACATATATAATAAAAGATCTATACTTTGCGTCTGTGTATTCATACAGTATTGCTACTGAATTTCTCACGATATTATGCTGAATTGATTTTTCCCCCCACCCACCCACCGGAACGATTGGTTCATTTACATTTTTTAGCATACTTATATTTAAACAGTTGCACATTTTGTTTTTCCGATCTTGTATATACTTAAATATTTGTTCTTACATTCTTATATTTTATTCTTATATTTTGTTATTATAATTATTATTATTTCATGTATATTGTATGTATGTATATTTTGTGTGCTGCTGTAACACTGTAATTTCCCTTTTTTTTGGGATAAATAAATATCTATCTATCTATCTATCTATCTACCCCTACTAGCGGAATTAGAGCAGAATGTAACTAAATTGGTCTGCGATAAGCCGATGACATTTGATCACATAACCACACATCTGACAAAACGTCTTCATACAGCTAAGACTAAGTCTGGAGCTTCAGTAGTTATTGAGAACTTGTTTGAACTAAATTGTGCCCGCCGCCCCGACTATCAAAAAGCAGAGCACTGAAAGTTGGCACCAAATGCTTGGTCAGATTCTTAATGGTTTCATGTTTACTCATAATTTAAATGTGCTCTTACACTAACCCCTAACCCTAATTGTTGTATACAAATTTGTTCAATCATAATAATAATACATTTAATTTCTATAGCGCTTTTCAAGACCCAAACTCACTTTCTGGGGCAAGGTAGATTGTGTTTGTACTGGTGTATCAATTTGGGTTCCCCTTGCAAATCAATTTCTGTGTGACAGCGGAATAGTTTGAGTGAGTGAGTGAGTAGAATCCAAATTAACTTTAACAAAACCGCTGATTATAAATCATAGAAACATAAAACATTGTGGAGCCGATTTAATCAAGCGTTGGAAAGTTGATCCACAATAGGTAATGTGAACTGGGATTAGATCGTAGAGGTTAGTGTAACCCAGTAAATTTAGTCTTCATGCTTGGCTAAATTTATAGGAGGTAGGATCACAATTGTTCCGAAAGGCTATTATGTAGGGACGGGGACCAAGACCCGGTGCTAATACCACACTAGTATCTACCAACCCGAAAAGCAACGCAGACTTTGGTGCCTCATTTCGGTGCCACTGTAATGCCTTTGCTGTCCCCGGACGCTCCAAAACAGATGTTAGAGTCAACAGAACCATTGCTGCGTGTGACACTAGTTAACATTCCAACAGCGGGACGTCCAACTTTCTGTTGCTGCCGTTGACGGAAAAACAACAGACTGTATGTTTACTTGAAACTCGCCTCGCCAGCCTCGGTGATATACTAGTGAAATGAATTATTGTTATATGCTGTTGTTATTACATTATTAATAAATCATTTAATTTTGACCATATGGCCTTAGCAATAAACAAGCCGCTCAGAAATGTCCTTTTTTATTTTTTATATATCGGTTCAGGCACTGTTTAGGTACAGTTTTTCCGGAAAACATGTGCCTCATACATCAGTGTAACCCCAGCTCATCTCTTTGTCCCTGTCTGTCTTCTTCTCGCTCTGTGTCTCTTGGTACTGCTAGTGTGCAGTGTCACAGATGAGCAGGGACAGACAAACCAATATTACAGCGCTGGTTCTCCACAGGGACTCTGGCGGTGTGGATGCCTGACTCCGCGGGTCACGGTGTCTGGGTCGGGGTCTCAGGGGAGCCTGGAGGCCTCCAGATGGAAAAGCTGGGTGGGGGAGCGTATATGTATGTTAATGTTGTCTGGTTCCCTGCTGGGTGACATGGGGGTGCAGAGATAAGCAGGATCATCACTGGCACTATTAGCAGTAGTTTGGGACAGTGAATAATAGCCCTTGTCTTAATAATATAGTATCAGTACATTCTATAAGGGCTTTACAGTGATGCACAGTACATGCTGTGATTATTTTTTGGTGCAGCCATAGAGTTGGAGTTTAAAGATTTTCCAAAAGCCAGTTTGAGATCATGCTATGTAGATACACAGCCACAGATTCCCAAACAATCTTGAAGGAAACTCTTCAAAATCAATTTGGCTGTCAAAAAAACTACTTTACAAGTAGCTATTTTTGTCTGTGTTCCTGTCTGTGTATGTCCTCTTTTGCTAGCTAGCTACACTTTCCAATCATAAGCCTAGTACCCCAAACATTACATTACACATTTCCAGTTTGTAACAAAGTGGGAATCATCTTACTGTCCCATATTTCATAACTGTGAAGCTGGCAGTGGCAGCCACAAGAATATTCAATAATGTAAGATACGTTGCAGAACAATCTGTAGAGAAAGTTAATGAGCTACGTGCTTGTTTTACCAAAGTTAAACTGCATGTTTCCGTTATGAGGAAGTCCAACCTACGGTTTCTGCCATAGGCTGTGTTGTGTCTTTATGAACGCTTCCATCAAAGCGTACGTATCAAAGACAGTATCCCTGTAAAGATGTAAACCTGACTCAAGAATTCAAATCATCACTCTTTGCTCTTCTTCCTTGTTGCTAAATGCCAGTTAAGCACAATTGCAAGAACTTGTTGACTGAACGGATGTGATTACATCCTTGACCAAATCAGTTATACAAACTATATATTCAGTCAGTATCTGTATATATATATATGGCAATGCTTGGTTGGAACTCCTTATAACTTAGAAAAAACTTTCCAAGGTTTCCTAAAAGTCTAAAAGTAGCACCAAATGTGTGTCACTCAGAGAATTTTAGGTCACTTTTTGGACTTCACTGGGGCATTTAATAAATAACCTGAAGGAAAGTACAACCACAGTGGTCTCTGAAGAACTTCAATGGCCAAGCTGTCCCCAGGGTGCACCACTGACCTTTTTCCAGCCAACAGCCTTCTCTGGCCTCAGGTCAGCTGTAAGTCAGGACAGGAAGTCAGGGGACAAAGTGAAGACTACTGAGAGGCAGCACTTATATCAGAGGTCAGAAGTCACACATCCGGCATTTGTAGGCCACAATACTTTACATCTGGTGACAGACACACGCGCACACACACACACACACACACACACACACACACACAGAGGCTGAGGCTGTGAAGTTTGTCCTTCAGCTGGGAAGAAAGTAGAACAACAATGCAATGAAGCAGAGAGGAGAAAGTGGAGTAGTTGTGTCTTGTTTTTGTGTGTGTGCACTCTATTTGTGTGTGTGTGTGTGTGTGTGTGTGTGTGTGTGTGTGTGTGTGTGTGTGTGCATAAGAACAGAGGGGTATGCTTAATAGTATGAGGACCTGCTGGATGCTAATGGGCCATGATTTTGTATATGTATTTAACTGCACCTATAATATTTATGTCCCTGTAAATTCTTCTTTTCAGGTGGTCTTAAATACACTGTTAAAATGGGTGGTTCGTTAGTACAGTGTTATTATCAGGGCTTTTTGTTTTACCAGACAAATAGGGCAAATGAAAGTATGAAAGGTTTTATCTAGTTGCGTGCATCCAACATAATGATAAATCAATGAATTGTTCTTATTATTCTTATTATAGGTTAATATTATATTATATATTATATTAGGTTATATTCTTATTGTATTGTTTTAGGAAGAAAATGTCAAGAAATTGTGAAAGACGTTTTCTCCAGGCCCAAGACCATGTGTACAAATTATTAGTTTGTCTGACCAACAGTGCAAAATGCAAAGATATTCAGTCTACAGTTATGTCAAATAGGAACACAGCAAATCGTCACAACTGCAGAGTGTGAGCAATATCCTAAGTCTAACTGGGTTGAGTAGGGTGCAGTCGTATTTTGGCAGGTCTCGATCTGACTCCTTAGTGGATCCAAGCAAAGCATAATTCGGGGCAAAATATGAATCCCCATTTTTTTGCTTAGAATAGATATCATGATTCTGGATTTACCCTACAGAGATCTGAGGAGCAGTTAATCATAGTCCTCACAAATCCACCGGAGTTTAAAATTCCAACACAAATCAAATGGAGGGTTATGGAATCGGGCCGAAAAGAGGGACATCCAGCGGTTTCTGGCGGCACCTAAACAAATCCTGGAAATGAAACGTTGTCGGTATAGTCATTTCAAGTGACTGTTATTTAAGTGTTCCGTGTGGATTGCTCTTCAGTAAATGGTTCTCTGTTCATCAGGGCCAGAGGTGGTGCAAGGGACTCATAGAGCCACCATTGTTTCACTATGATCAAACGCACACACACAGACACACACAGAGAGTAGATGTGTTTCTCTGTGTCCTGATGAAGTCAACCACAGTGTGCATGAAGTCATCCTGCTCTCAGGCGCCTTGCTGCCCTTGTTAGTGGATGGGAAACTATAATAGCTGGTTGAGGGTGTAGCAGGCAGTCTGGAGATTTTTATCTTCCTCCTATGTTGGCTGCCTGGGTACTGGCTCAGGAGTCATTATGCACTGTCTTCTCCAGTTTTATCTTAGTACAGCGACAGTTCAGCATCTGATATCATCGGCAAATTTTTTCATCCTTCAATGTTGTGGGAATTGTGCTTTTCCCTGCATGTGGTCGGGCAATGAATGCCTAACTTGCACAAAGTGGCGGCTCGTGGAGTTACCCTGCAGTGTTAATTAGATGCTAAATGTACAGTGCATAGGTAAAGTATTCACAGCACTTCACTTTTTCCACATTTTTTATGTAACAGCCTTATTCCACAATGGATTCAATAAATTTTTTCCACACAATTCTATACACAATCCCATAATGACAACTTGAAAGAATATTTGCGGATTTATTAGAAATAAAGAACTAAAAAATATTATGTACATATGTATTCCCAGCCTTTGCTTAATACTTTGGCAGCAATAACAGTCTCAAGTCTTTTGGAATATGAAGCCACAAGCTTGGCACACCTATCTCAGGGCTTTCACAGGAGCGTGGTCGCGGTTTTTCTACGGTTTTATTAGTACAGTTGATCCCGCGGCAAGACCACCAGCTGCATGCTGGTGAGAATGGAGGAGAATCATAGATAATAAGGTCAGAACTATAGCTCAAGAGTTGATCACTGACCCTGATGAGATCAACTCATCAACTGACAGCAAATGTTCCTATTTAATAAATAGGATAATAGAACCACCAGAGGCCAGTATCCATCAGAAAGACATAGTTAATAGTGCTAAAGGCCAGACCAAGGTCGAGCAGCCCTGTACTACTACACTGCACTTTCTTTACTCAGCACCCATTAATAATACATTAGTCTGAGGAAGCATGGCTTAGTGCCTGTAACTGTAACTGCACAGAGGTCATGTTTGAAGTATTTAAATGCATAACAGCTTCTGTAAAAGCGAGCAAGGAATTGACCTAAACAAAAAAGGTCCATATTGAGATAGGAAGAGGGACGTTTGCCCTAATATGGTTAATGTTTGCAAAATAGGGTTTGGTTTTTAAACGGCACAGAGTACATCAGACAATGCAGCGTGAAATCTAGAGTTTGCTATTTGAACAATGCGGTCAATGGAGAAGATCAATATACCCCCGAGGTCTCCCTGCATCTGTATGAGAAGCCCACTTGTTGTCTGGTTGGCCAAATTCTCCAGGAAGACAAAATGGTCTAAAGGACACTGTAAGGAGTCCTCTGGGCCCTGGTCCGGGGCCAGCTTCAAACTCTGCATCGTGTAATCAGCTCCATGCAGTGTACCAGCCAGCAATTACTTATAAAACCAAAGAAACATGGGAATCTCTTCATGTTGTCCGGCACTAACGGTGTGCCACTACCTAGATACTGTAGATAGATAGATAGATAGATAGATATTTATTGCTCCCAAAAAAATGGGAAAGTGTATTGTTTCAGCAGCAAAAAATCTGTCACACAGCACAGAATATAAATTTAAAGGAAATACTAGGACACAATAACATGAAATAATATGATACAATATACATACATAGAACATACATGAAATAATAATAGGATAAAATACAAGAACAAATACTCAAAATATATACATGTTGGGAATAGAAAATATGCAACTGCTTAACTAGTAATGAAAAAAATGTAGATAAACCGATTGTGCAAGTTGCACTTAAGGCAGTATTGTGATGTTTCAGAGTCTTATTGAGCACACAGTGATGTGGTTTTATTGCATGTAGTAGGAATGATTCTTGTTGCAGTCCGTGCAACAACAAAGCTGTTGGAGCCTCTCAGCTCTCAGAGAAGGTGCTCCTCTGTTGGACCAGTGTGAAGTAGAAGGAAGCTGAAGGATATAAATACTGTTCTCTGAGAGCTGAAGCGAGGTGCACAGAGCTAGTTTCTACTGTGCTCCTGTGCACCTCAGAACAAACAGATAAAGTGTGTATGTGTTCTTCAATTCAGATCTGAATTGAAATGCACATACACACTTTATCTTATAATCAACATACATACAACAAACATTTTGACTCTTGAAATATGCACCGGATTCCAGGCTTGTATTTTCAGATGGGATTTAACTATTCTCACAAAGAAAAAATACAAGGTAAGGTCAGTCAAACTATTTGGTCTGAATGCAGAAAAAATCCCTCTAGTCGTACTTTTTAAATGTCAAGTATTTCTTTTCTGCTTTTCAAAAGGGCGACTTCACACAACAGTGCTTCGCAGGAGAGATTAAGCACTGGTGCTTCATCTTACTATTCTTTAAACACCGCACTCAAACACACACGTATCCCTACACACTCCCCACAGCGCATGCATAAGGTCACAATGGCTCCAAGGAACAGACCTGAGCATGTTGCATACCATCTGCAGGGTTTGAGAGGTGGAGGGACTGTTGGGTTGAGCTCCACTGTCCGCTCAGCCATTTCATGCATGACTGCCAGCAAAGGAGAGCAAGGCAGCTGGTCCACCATGTCACCATACGAGTGTTTCAGTGTCTTTACAAGAGTCAGATACCGGCAGACGCTGGCGGGCCAAATAACAGACCACATGACTAGTAATTCATCTAGGAAGTAAGTCAGAATTAAAAGCGTAGTTTGGTAGTAAGTTCAGGTACAATTATCCATTTTAAAGGTTTTCTGAAAATAACAATGTGTATACACTTTTTCACTAGGAAACAAAAAATGTCACAAAACAGACAACAAAAACCGTTCAACAGTTCACAAAATGTTGGAATTGTTATTTTTCATGTTTTCCTATTTTTGCTTATCATTGTATGCCACTTTTTAATAACGGGTCTTGCACAGCCATCTTCAGACTCACCAGTAAAGTTTCTGCTTCATCATGGTGACAGAAAACTGCCCACAGACAGAAATATTAACCCCTCCTTTGTGGTAGTAGGACCACCACCAGGACCACATTTTGCTGTGATCAAACATAAACAGATTTCCCCAACACTAGTTAATTGTAGTTTATGAATTCTCACTAAAATAATATAATAAGAATTTGTTTTATTGTAACAACAGAACAGAGGAACATCAAAATATATAAAAGTTCTTATGAATAAAATTTATAAAATACAAACTTAAGACATGAAACTTAAAGTCCTTTGAACAAAAAAACAAACACCAAAAAAAGTGTTGCCAACAGGGACGTTGTAGAGCGCCCTCTGGTGGACAAAACTATGCAGCGCCAACACTCATTACTTGGTTGACCGTCCATTTTTATTTTTTATTTTAAATATTCATTATAAATTCTGATAAATGTATGTTTGAAAAAATACAAAGGAAATGCCTAGTATCGGCCGATAATATCGTCGCATCGATATAAATAAAATATATCAAAAGCATGTAACTAAAGACACTTTTAGATATTAGAGTAACAAGATTTTAGTTAAGTGACACACAAATACATTTAATTAAAGATCTGACAGTTTATGTGGTCATCCTCCTCTCCCTCCTGCCTAATATATGATCATCTCTGCTGCCTGAAACTCACCTTAATGGTATGTTTTCAGGTGCTGTTTGTAGGTTGCTTATCTACTGTTCAGCAGGTCTGATGCCGAAATCAGGACAGAACATTACATTCACTGTAGATGACATGCATATTCATGAAACCTTTAGGAACCGTCACAGCTTCATTTTAGTTTCATGTGAATTTCAGAGTAAGGTCTGCACCCAAGTAGCAGCTAAATCCATCAAAGTTTACTTTTTTAAACTGACTCCCACCCAGGAACATATTTTTTAAGAACAGCAAGCTGAAAGGTGTGTTTACTTTGTAATATTTGTATTTAATATATAGAACTTCTTAAAGACAGTTAAATGTGAGTTAACAGCGTGTCTATGCCCTCTTTTTTTTAATTAAACGTTTACACATTCCAAAATCAATCATTTTAGGGAAATGGGGCTCAGGCGTAAATATAGCAGAACAAAGAGGAGAGGAGGAGTTAGGCACTCCGGTCACATAGCCGGTAGACATTGTTACCCTGTCATTGGATAACCATAACAATAACCATAGCCCCAACACAACACAGTAGGAACTTTAGCTCTCAGTCTTCCTCTATAATGGGCCTACCCTTCAAATTTCATTTGTTATCTTTTTTAAACTCTTTTCACACATCTCTCCACCACGCAGCCTTTACTTATCTCTTCTACCTCCAGCCTTATCTCTTTTACCTCCATTGAAATGGAATTGTACTGCCCCAAAGTTTGTTATGAGTGTTTGTATGTGTGTTTGTTCCTTAAGGTACCATGTGCTCCATCATTACATGTCGACAAAGCCATAAAGGCCCCATGGGCTCGGGCAGTCATGCTCCTTTATGGAGCATGAAGGTGAGAGAGAGAGAGAGAGAGAGAGAGAGAGAGAGAAAGAGAGAGGGATGCATTGTGGGGGAGGACAGATACATAGTGTGTTTCCCAAAGTTCAAGAGTCAATGTGAGTAAAATCCGGTTTGACCTTTTCTTCTGCCGTCTCTAAGTGCCCTTTAACAGCCTTGACTTGCGAGCACCAACTCGAAAGATTTGGACCTACTGCAGCGACTTCAGTTAATGCCTCTTTTAAGCAATACACTATACACTTAATGTGGCAGACATACACATGTGTATGTGTATTTTAGTTTCATTGATATATTTTCGGTGTTTTTTAAGAATCAGCTTGTTTTTCATTTTGAGATGAGAATTTGTAAGCATATGGAAAATGTGTGTATTCTTAATGTCAATTGTTCTGGCAGTCTGACCGAAAGTAAGAAATAGGGCTTTCCTCGTCTTCCTTTGAAGAAATCAAGCCTATAGCAATGCTAAAGGCTTTTGTGAGGCTGTAATGCTCATTGTAGAGTGAGCTTAAGCGTTAGCTGGATAAACCAAAGCACTGGCCGCATTGACCCGTTGACCGATGGCACTAGATTAAAAGTCTGTGGTACAACTAAGTTCACTAAGACCATAGATGTCTTCATAAATGTAGTTGTTTCAGTCCGAAATATCAACCCTGTGATAAAGAGTCACCAAGGTTTATTGGTACACGCTTCCAATGCAAGCTAATGTTGAGACATTTCTCTAAAATAACAAAAGTCAAGAGCTGGGAGATATGGGGAAAATCAAACAAAGGCTAGAACAGTCTGGTAAATTCAGAAAATGACATCACTTTACTGTAATGCAGCCTTTAAAACCAGGACAAGACAACACTTATGCCATGTTACGATATGATGATATCCAAAATCAAAGATATCTAATCTTGTATCACAATATCAATATAATATGAATATATTGCCCAGTTCTAGTCAACCCCTGATGGTGCTAGAGGAAAAGGCATGGGATCAGCAGAGTCAGTAGGATATGTCCTCTGAGTATTATGAATGTCTGTACAAAATGACATGGCAATCAATAGTGGTTGAGATATTTCTGTCTGGACCAAAGTGGTAGACTGACCTACTGGCCAACATTGCTATCCATAGAGCTGTAAACATTGTCTAGTGGTTGTTTGCTCAAACATTTAAAAACAATTCACTGTCAAAAGACCTTTTGTGATTGGACAAGTAATAACTGTTGTCTCTCTGAAGCAAGGTAAAACCAACATGATTATTATCCAAAAACAGTTGAAGCAAGAATTGTTTCTACAGTGGCCAATGGTTTAGTTCAGTAGGTACATACTGTGGCCAATATGAAAAGGGATGCAATTTGTTCTTTTTGCAAATGTGTCTCTCCAACACTGCTGCCAGCTCATTTTAACAGATGTAAGTAACCAATTTCAGCATGCAGACCTGCAGTCTCGGTAGACTGTTTCAGCAAAATATCAAATGTGCTTTCTGCATGTAATAAGCACTGAGCTGAATGCAATGTCCTCTTTTCTGATGCATCAAGAGTCAGGGGTAATTTGGACTTAAACTGTGCTCTAATTTCTGCCTATCTCTGTTGCTTCTGCTTTTACTCTTCCTCGTCTGCACTTCCTGTGCTGTGGCCATCCCTTTACTCTCAGCAGTTTGTGTGAGAGTTCAGACTGACAGTGGTGTGTTTGTGTGTTTGACTGGAGTGAAGTCGGAAAGGCCTTGTGATGCATGGAGACTCTGTTACAAGTAAAAGTATGAAAGTATCATTAGGAAAATGTACTTAAAGTATTCAAAGTAAAAGTACTCAATGCAGAAAAATCTTTAATTGATATCCATGATAAAATTCCAGTGAAGCAATAACTCATAGAATAAATACAGTATTGCAATGGCCATCAAATCTACTATTACTGTTTTAAATACATTTTGTTAGGTTGAAAATGTTAAGTTAGTCTTAATGGGATACGTTCTTGTGTTAGTGTCTACCTGGATTATAGGGCTAGCAATATAGCCAAAAACTTCAGATATGTTATGCTGATACAATTTTAATTTTCATATAATGTATCCTTGCTTAAAAAGCCCTTTGGTGATGAATGGGAAGTCATCTTGTCAGTCTTTAAACAATCAATGCTTAATCCAAGGCTCTTCAAAGTGTTCAAATTCAAGGACCCATTATCTGAAAGAGAGATTGATTAAGGACCCCTACAACATATCATGTATAGAATTAAGTTGCATATTAAAAAGGACCTACGATAGTGTGCAGGATGGCCTAAAGCCTTTAAACATACCTTTTTTGTGCAAAAATCAAATCAAATCAAATTCATTTGTCACATACACAATTATACACAGTACAATGTGCAGGGAAATTCCTTGTGTACCTGTTCCGTCTATCTATCAAATCCATGATGAAAGTAATATACAGCACAATAAAATGAGGTGGTGGGTGGGGTGCTAACTACAGCCTGAGTGAAGAAGATCCTCCTCTTCCTCTCTAAGTTTGTTCTCAGGCAGCGATAACGTCTCCCCGAGCAGCAGAGAGAACAGTGAGTTAGTGGGGTGACTGAGTTCCCTGAGAGTCTTTGTGGCCTAAGCCTTGCAGTGCCAATGTAACTGTCCTGCATATTTGGGGACAGCCGAGCGGACCACCCTCTTAGGGCCAGGTATTCTTTTTGGGTGCTGCTACCCATCCAGGTGGTGATACTTCCAGACAGAATACTCTCTATGGTGCCTGTGTAACAGTTACTAAGCACCCTGACAGGGAACTTAAAGTCTCTCAAGCGTCGGAATACTAAGCAATTTGGATTAATGTTGGCATGATTTTATAAATTATGTCTTAATGTTAAACATACATGTGGCACAGCTTTAGGATCAACTGTATATGTGGATGGCTAGTAGAGCCTGACAGATTTTTAAGGCTGATACTGATACAAATATTTGGTTATTTAAAAATCCGATATTCCGATATATTGGCTGATATATTTAAAAAGAAAAATTGAGAAACGCATAACAAAACTTAAACAGATTTCCATAACATTAGTTAATAGTAGTTATCTGTGAGTTCTCACTAAAATAATATGATAATAATTTGTTTTATTGTCACAACAGAACAGAGGAACATCAAAATATATTAAAGCTCTGATGAATAAAATACATGAAAATACAAGTTTAAGATATGAAACTTAAAGTCCTTTGAACAAAAACACAATGAGTGTTGCCAACAGGGACGTTGTAGAGCACCTCCTGGTGGACAAACTATACAACACCAACAGTCATAACATGGCTGACAGTCCGTTTTTATTTTATTTTTTGAATATTCAAATTCATTTATTTGTCATTATAAATTATTCTGATAAATGAATATAAAAAATATATACATACAGTGTATATATATATATATATATATATATATATATATATATATATATATATATATATATATAGCATACAGTAGATATGTATATATATCCGCCATTATGGGGGGCAGAGCATTTAGCCGCTCTGCTCCCCGTCTCTGGAACTCACTACCCCCCCCAACTCAGAAACATTGATTCATTCCCCCATTTCAAATCACAATTAAAAACACATCTGTTTATAACTGCCTATTCCACCTAAATGTCTATTGCTCTGCCTTTTCTGTTGCTTTGCTGTATAGTATTTGTTTTGCTGTATAGTATTTGTTTTGCTATTGTATAGTATTGGTATTTGCTTTGCTGTATTGTATTTGTTTTTCTGTTGTATAGTTTTTGTTTTTCTGTTGTATAGTTTTGGTTTTGTTTTGCTGTATAGTATTTGTTTTGCTGTTGTATAGTATTTGTTTTGCTGTTGTATAGTATTTGTTTTGCTGGTGTATAGTATTTGTTTTGCTGTTCTTAATTTATGAATTCCCTGCGCGGCGTCCTGGAGTGCCAAGAAAGGCGTCTTTAAATAAAATGTATTATTATTATTATAAATGCAGATACCGATAGTTTTAGGAAATGCCTAATTTCAGCCAATAATGGCTACCTTAGTGACTACCTTACCAATAGGCCAGTAAGCCTGTCATCAATGTTTGTTTTTTTACAAATAGGCGGATTTGTATTTGCTCATTATATGTTGGATTAATGACATTTTAACTTTAGAAAAATTTCAACCCCTGTTGAAGATCTCTGGCTTAATCATTTGAATTCCTTCAGAGCTATAGGAGTTGTATGCAATCTCATGTATGTGATCTTGGTCTACTGTTTTCTGCACAGGCCCAGGTGGAACGGCTACCTTGCTGTGAGATAAGGTGAATAGGTTTTTATCCTGATCTGTGGTTATACAGCTGGATCAAGATGAAGGAGCGCCTACTGTGTCTGCTGGTCCTCGGATCAGTAGCCCTGCAGGAGGCTGTCGGTAAGTTTCACTTTAACACTCACAGTCATGTTCATGTGGGTTCTCAGATAGAATCAGTGTTGTTGCAACCACACATTGTTTGGTCAAAATGCAACAAAATAACCTGGTTCTTTTGGAGCTGTGATTATTGCCATGTATGATACTACAACACTAAAAAGCAAGGCATTAACATTTACGCTAAATGTAACAGGAATAATGAAGGAAAATAAAAGAATTCATTCTAACACATAATTCATTTGAATTAATTTAAACAAAGCCCCTGTGATAATTCTAAAACACATTGCAGAATTAACAATGTTCTTTTGCTGCCTTGCTGGGAAAGTTTCTATTCAAATTTAGGACAAAATCTGTTAAATGAAGTGAAAATCAATGCACGTTTCCATCCACTGCTGTTATGGATTTAGCAGTTGGTTTATTGCTAATGCTCCAGTTGGATACCCAAAAAATCACTGAGAAGGAAGAAGACATTAGGAAATCACAACGCCAGTCAAATCTCAAACATTAAAAACAGATTTAAGAAAACATCATGTAAATGATTTATTTCATGTACATTTGTATTAAAATCCATTAATGCATAATTTTTGACAACCTCCGTCCAAAGATTTACTATTTTTTATCTCATTTCTTTTATTAATATTTTTTTATTATTATTTATATATATATATATATATATATATATATATATATATATATATATATATATATATATATTTTTTTTTTTAGACATTTAGAAATTAACAAACAATTACAAACAACATTCTGCAACTGGGAACGTGTCCCAGGGCCAAAAAAAGAAAGAAAAAATTGATAGACAGGAGGTATAGGGAGACAAAACAACACATGCATAAACAGACACATACACATACACAGAGAGACACAAGACAAGGGACCAACACCTGTGCGAGTTAAAGCAGAGGCTGTAGCTCCATGAATGCGTGCCGTAGAGAGCTCCATACACACCACATCCAAGAAGGAAAGGGTTCATGCATGAATAGATAGGTCATGAGGCGGTTTCCAACGGGTTGCAATCATCCTCTTCACAGCTGTAAGTCCAGCAAATACAGCACGTCTTTGAGTTCCAGAGAGATGAAAGGCTGAATTCAGAATTCAGGTACAGTAACATTAAACAAGTCAGAGATTTTGGATGCAATACTGTTTTAAAAGTGACTAACGGGAGAGCACTCCCAGATTATGTGAACATATGTGCCTTGTGCTTTTAATTTGCAGAAAGTGCATAAAGGGCTGTTAATTAATGTCATGTGGTGCATTTTCACAGTGGTGTGATATGTCCTATAAATGAAATTGTAGTGAATCTGCTGATGGTCTGGATTGCGTGATACTTCTCAAATGCTAGACCACACATCATGCCAGTTGAGATTGAGTTTGACATTCTGCTTTAAGTGACTCTGCCGACCACAAAGTGATAGAATAATGTATAATATTGTAACACAACTACTTGGCAAAATTGGGCCAGGAGCTATGTCTTAAGCCGCCATCTCTGTCAAGTCAGTCCCTCCGTATGAAGTTTTTAAAAGTGATTTTATACCTACTTCCCAATTTTTTTTATTATTTCTACTTATTATATATAATAAATATAAATAAAAACTAAATAATTAACTGTTTTCCTCTGGGCTGAAGGGAATTGTCGGAGGAATTTCCAAGTGTGATGACAAGAAGTCCTTGTAATGAGATACCTGGTTGGACTGACATCATTAGATCACCATGCACTGGGTCACAGCTCAGAGCCGTGGGCAGCCTGTACAGTAGTGATGGATGGAGCCTCTTACTGGAGAAAAGATTTACTCTCACCCTTCAACAGAAATACAACACTGCTTGTTAGTCGACCTTGGACAGTCCCAGCTGTATTTCTAAGGTGCCGTTTTATGCTACTGGAATGTATCATTTCTCACCCACACTGTGTGGGACTGTCAGTGTTTGGTTTAGTTTAAATGACATTTTCGAAATTCATGGATTTTACCTGGATTATCCTACTTGTCCAGAATATATAATTCTTCACTTTGCCCCTAAAACCTTTACAACAATGGGCTTCATTTACTAATACCTTCCTACATTTTTTCTTAAATTTGTTCTTAAACATCCCATGGCATGAAAATTTCACTTTATGACTTTATGAGTTTTTTTAGCATTATTTACATTTCCCCAGCCTGCCTATGGTCCCCCAGTGGCTAGACATGGTGATAGGTGTAAACCGAGCCCTGGGTGTCCTGCTCTGCCTTTGAGAAAAATGAAAGCTCAGATAGGCAGATCAGGAATCTTACCCCTTATGAGGTCATAAGGTAATTTGCTCAATGAGAACTGTGGCTAGCCCCCCGTACACCACCTCATTTTCTTTATGTGTATATTAATATTTCCATGGATTTTATTGTTATTGTTTTTATTAAGACGTAACAGGTAGACAGTACATTTAACTGCACAATATACTGTGTATTAATGTGTGTGTGAAAATGAATTTAATATTGATCTTGGCACAAAAAAAGGTATGTTTAAAGGCTTTAGGCCATCCTGCACGTTATTGTAGGTCCATTTTTAAAAGGCTGAACTTTGGGAAAGAGACTTCAGATATGGTATTAGGGGACCACTAAGGCCTATTTAAAAGACTCTTTAGGTATAGTATTAGGGGACCACAAAGGTCTATATAAAAGAGACTTCAGATACAGTATTAGGGGACCACTAAGGTCTAAATAAAAGAGACTCCAGATACAGTGTTAGGGGACCACTAAGGTCTATATAAAAGCATCCAAGGAGCACCATGTCTTGGGACTTTTAATAGTCAACTCGGAAGAAAGCAAACATTTTGACAATAAACTACATCAACACAACAGTATGTGGAGTTAAACTGGACCGACCCAGAAACCTATTAATAGTTCTACTTGTTGTTAAATTGAAATGTGAGTGGCAGCCAAATTATCCTGCATTACGTCGGCAGCATAATTTAAAAGGTAAAAGAAAAAAAGTTAATTAGTGTCTTGTTAAAACTGTTTGTTTCCAGGGGGAGACGTGTGTGTATCGGGTCATGACAGTGGGCCATTGTTTGAAGAACAGCCAAGCAGTTTGATCTACCCAGAGGGCCTGAGGGAAGGCAAAGTAACCCTAAGCTGTCAGGCCAGGGCCAGTCCAACTGCATCCTACAGGTGGGTAGCACACACACACACACACACACACACACACACACACACACACACACACACACACAAATACACACACTCAGGCATTTCAAAGAACCTGACCTATGAAGATTTCTACCACTGGAGTTCCACCAAAGTTGCTGAAAAATTGGTGAATTTATATATAAATATGATATTGTACTTCAACAAAAGAAACATATTGAAAAATAATGTAGTGTACGAGGAAAAGTGCATTTAAAAAATAAGACTTCTATTTCTCCCTGTTATCTGTTACCAACATGTCCGGGCGGCTTGCATTAACAGCTTTGCTGTTTTCTTTTGTTTTCATCTGCAATAATTTAACAGAGATGATCCCCCAAAAGCAAACACCTGCTAAAGGTGATCACAGTTCCTATAACCAGAAGTATTAAATAACAGACGAGCCAATGATGCTGTATGATACTGTCGGCTGACTCAGCAGCTGAGTCCTCCAGATTCAGGCTCTATTTCTCAGCTGCATTTGGAGGAGCTTTAGATCTGAGATGATGTTGACGCAGTATGACACACTGTATTATCATATTTCTCTTTTATTTCATGCATCAAGCAGTGCACATTGTCAATGTTTCTGTGCATACATCGTTTTTTTTTTCTTTGTTTCTATATACAGACTATACTTTGTCATATGCCTTTTGGAGATTTTTCCATCTTTTCTTGGCTTCTTTATAAATATTAATACATATTTTTAACTGGGGTGCCCAAACTTTTGAGTCCCACTGTATCACTCTCTATCAATCTCAGACAGCTACACTAGTGATAGCAAAGTCCACAACTACAACTTTTGGCATGTTATGTAATTCTTCAATATATTTTATATTGTGAATATAAATCACACTTATGTGGATGATGTGCATGTGATTATGGGTAGATTCTGTAGTTTAGATAAATCAAAAAGGTGAATGTATAAGTCCATTTATGATATAACATAAAACAAGCCTTTATTATCATTATATTACAATGAATATATAAAAAGTTGCAAATACTTCTTCATAAAAAAAGCTTTTATGACAGGTGACATTTATTGTGATGAATGTATAGGAAGTGAAACCATTTTGCAGATGCTGCTTTAACCACTCAGTTTGCCGGCTTTCTTCAGACAGATATGTGTAGAAGATATGCAATGGCAATGCGAGACTAATAAATAACAAAAGGACAAGTTGCGACAGGAACGTTTGCAATAATATCCTACATATTGGTGAATTCTGGAACGTTTTATGAAAGCAAGATTAGGTAATTGTATAAAGCTCTCTATATATGCTGCTTTTTCTAGGCAACAGCAAGGCACAAAGCTCCAGACAGAAGGGGGTTATAAGCAGGGTTGTTTCCAGAAATGTTTAAGTGGGGTGACACATGGGGGATCAATTATGAGTCACGGGGGCCCAGGGGATTTAATAATACTGAATATAAATATTGGGTAATGTAATTTTGCTAAATAAAACATCACATTCAGAAAAAGACAATCAGAAAAACAACTGCCGGCAAGTTACTTGGGATAACACTACCGAGAATTGAACACATTTACAAAGACAGACTGGTGAGAAAGGCCAATAACATTGTATGTGACTGCACACACCCCCTGGCATCTAATTTTTTTAACTACTGTCATCTTTGCGTCGTTTGTGCCAACCCCCTCTGACCAAGAAGACCCCAAGGGTTTATAGTGTAGTGTAGTGTAGTGTAGTGTGTGATGCATGTTCTTCATGTTATGTCTGTCGGTGTCTGATGTATGGACTATTTGTTTGTATCATATGTCTGATGTCTTGTCATGGAGTGCCCTGCAAACCCAGCTGTCCCACAAGGACAATAAAGTTATCTATCACTACATCACATACATTATTAATTTCACTTTTTTTATTAACAACACATTGTATCTCCATATGCAATACACATTTTCAATAGGCTCTTAAGGCAGAAATGGGAGACAATCATATTTCAAGGGGGACAGGTGTCACCCAGGGCCCCACTTCTAGACCCAAACCTGGATATAAGAGAAGGCAGCATCGGAATAAAAACACAGATACATCACTGACAGTACGATAACCAAATTCCAAATAAAACAATTCACTCTCAGTGGTGCTGTGACATGAGAAATACTTTGAACGAGTGTGTAGTTCCGTTTACCATAGAGTTGGTGGTTCTTAATGTGGCTCAGGACTCATTCTCGTCCTCACTGCTAATAAAATGTGGACACATGAGGCTCAAACCACCTCGGAATATGGTCTGGGTGATTGGATGTCAATGTGTTCTGACTGAGTGTTTTCACCTATGCTCAGAGCTGTCCGCTTGTGGTTCGATCACTCAGATCGGATTATAAAACCAAGCCAGAACGTGGCTTAACACCCTGGAACCAGTTGTGTTTATTATTCATTTATTTGTTGTGTTCTTATCCTTGCTCTCTCCTTGATGTTTCTTTTATTTTCCCCAGTTTGTGAATTGTGATTTTTGGTATTGGGCTAAAATAAAGTTGACTTATTCTGACACTTTGTCTTGCAGATGGCTTGTGAATGGCACAGAGGTACCGCTGGGTTTGGACCTGCGCTACACACTGGTGGCTGGAAACCTGGTGATCAGCAGCCCCGAGCCTACTCGAGACACAGGCTCCTATCAGTGTCTGGCCATCAACCGCTGTGGCACCATCATCAGTCGAGCAGCTAACCTCAAATTTGGCTGTGAGTGAGACGGTTGACCTTTGACTGTCTGAGCCGCCTGAGTGGCTCACTGCGGTGGCAGAGATAGAAGGCATTAGAAAGACTATTCATAGGATTTACTTTGCACCACAAATGTGCTTTGGGTACTATCAACTGTGTACTATTACTGTTTCTCTTATGATCTGTATACAGTGTATGACAGTGATCTTTTTTCCATTACTTGTCTTTTTCTACTTTACACCTTTGCATGTTTCTGCAGACCTCCATGACTTCCCACCAGACAGCAGGAGTCCTCAGACAGCATATGAAGGCGTAGGAACTTTCCTGGCCTGCCAGCCCCCTATACATTACCCAGGTATCCACTCTACTTCAAGGCTCCTGAAAAACCTGAAATATTACACACTAGTTATTCAGTATTTTAAATCACCTGGAAGAAGTGAGAGACAGTTAAATACCATTAAAAAAGGATGTGCTGTCAGCGGGAAAATTATTTTCATGTCTTGAAAATTATATTCTTTCACTGAGATCTTGCTGTCAGAAAACCTTCAACATCACAGATTCACAGGTCACAGTGTTTAAAATTAGCAGAATTATTAACGTCTTTTGGGATAAGGATGAATATAAAGCACAATTTTGACTGACTCTGCTGACTGTTTCCGTTTTGAAATCATCCCAGTAAGTTCCGACTGTATAACAAAGTAATGTGTCTTGCACCCACCTGTCTTCCCCCCAGCTCTATCCTACCGCTGGTTGATCAACGAGTTTCCCAACTTCATCAAGAAGGACGAAAGTCGCTGGTTTGTGTCGCAGGTGACAGGTAACTTGTACGTGGCTAGAGCAGAGCCAAACGACACAGGGAACTACTTCTGCTTCACCACCATCAACATGGACATCAACACCAAGAGCACCTTCAGCAAGGCCAACGCACTTACCGTGCTGCCCGACGGTACGACTCGTTTGTTAGCTCCACCACCGACGTCTGCACAAACCCATATGAGCACACACAGGACAGAAAGCGCTTATGTTCAAAGTGATAACTGTTTAGCAACCTACTGGTTATTATTGATTAGGGCTGGGTATCTGAGTTCCACTGAGTTCCAATACTACACCTCAGGTTTGTTATTTTAAAACTAAATTTTTGTGAGTATACATACACTCACCGGCCACTTTATTAGGTACACCTGTCCAACTGCTCGTTAACACTTATTTTCTAAGCAGCCAATCACATGGCATTGGCCATGTGATTGGCCATGGCAACTCAGTGCATTTAGGCATGTAGACATGGTCAAGAGAATCTCCTGCAGTTCAAACCGAGCATCAGTATGGGGA
>NC_048410.1:26483943-26517005 GCF_013103735.1 Etheostoma cragini | reverse complement strand
CAGTTCTGAAGGCAAAAGGGGGTCCAACCCGTTACTAGCATGGGGTACCTAATAAAGTGGCCGGTGAGTGTATGTTGACTATGTAATACAAAAACGTTAAACAATTCATCCGAAACACATTTTGATAGTTAACTAACTTTTGGCACCACACTGCCGCCACTGGTCCCCACCAGCATTCATACCCCCCAACCCAGTTAGTTACAAGTCAGTTATTTTTTGGTAAAAAAACATAATGTTGCTTTAATGTTGAGCCAACTAAATACTATGTTTATTTGACCACTTAATATAAAATCGACCAAGATACTTAGGGCTTGTTAGCGCTCAAAATCAACAGGGTTCATCATCGAAATCACCTGGAGAACATGATGTTTTCATTAGATGTCATTGGTACCATTTCAGTTTTGGATTAGTACCAGATGTTGGAACACGTAGAAAACATAGGTAGGGTGACTCAAGGTAAGGACTAGAGGAAAGGGATTTGGTAAATCAGTAGTAATCTTATAGAGATCATAAATATCTACCAAATCTCATAGCTATCTGGCAAGTAATTGTCAAAGTATGTTGCTTCAGAATGAAAAAAACGTCACTAAGAAGGCACATTTCTCCGTGTATTTTTCTGTGCGTGCACATTTAGATATATACATTACAGTAGAGTAGACCTATCCAGTTCCTACATTGGATAATAGGTGAATCTAATGCGATTTAATCTGAATATTATACAATTGTATTTTATTGCAGCCAATCCCAGGAAGTCAGCGCCAAGCATCAAAGTGCGCTTCCCTGCAGAGACCTACGGCCTAGCAGGACACACTGCTCAGTTAGAGTGCTTCGCCTATGGAAAGTAAGTTCACCGCTCTAAAATCTTTGCATTTTGTGTCTGCAAGTTGCTTTGAGTTGAGAGGCTGTGTCCTGTCAAGCTTTACACTTGCATGTCTTCCTTCCAAACATCCCCATCATGGTCTCTGTGCTCTTCCATTTTTAAAATGACCATTCTTCCTTTACTTTACATCCAACTCCTCTGTGTATTTTTTGTCTCATAGTCCAGTCCCAAAACTGCGATGGAGGAAGGTAGACGGTTTGATGCCGTCCAAGGCAGGATCCAGTGCTGAGAGCCCCACCCTCATCCTGCCAGAACTCTCCTTCGATGACGAGGGTCTTTATGAATGTGAAGCCTACAACTCAGAGGGAAGTGACACGTACCAGGGGCGCATCAATGTGCAAGGTGAAGAGAAGATAGTGTGTGTCTGTTAATATTACAGCAAAGCAGCACACTGTATCAGCTTAATTAGAGGTGTTTTGACAACAGTTAAACAGATATCCTGGTTACTTACGTTAAAGTCATGACGTTTGGGCGCCTGGGTAGCTCACCTGGTAGAGCGCGCGCCCAGCCGCCATTTGCAGCATGTCATTCCCCCTCTCTCTGTCTCCCCTTTCATGTCTTGAGCTTTCCTATTAAAATGAAGGCCTAAAATTCCCAAGAAAAAAAAACAACAAAAAAAACAGTAATGATGTTTATAGGTCAGACATGGATTATTCCGTATCACACATGCAGTAAGAGAGAAAGGGGGAGGGCAATGAAATGACTTGTATCACCTTCTGAGATCACCTTCAAACATTTACCTCAATCACTGTCTCTTATGCACAAAATCAGTATAATAAACCAAGAGACTCTGAAAGTCAGAGATCAATCTTGTCACATCAGTCTTTAAAAATTATTTCCCCGTTGCATTGTGATCGAGTAAGAGTTACCTTTAACAATAATTATCTAAACAGTCTTTCAATGCATTTTCAATAAACCCTAAGGCCAACAGCAGGGATGAATAAATGAATATCCAGCACATACAGTATGTGAGCAAAATGTAATCAAACAAGTCCTAACTGAACGTCCTTGTGCGCTGTCAGATCATTTGAAACAGGCAACAGAAGTGGCTATCAGATAAAGTTAAATGATTAAACTGAGGAATGACAGCACTGTTTGTCCCTCGCACCCACCATGGTCATTAACCATTTAAAATCCATCAGGGATGCAGCCTGTGAGATAACAGAACATCTTCCTTGTTATCACATGTGCTGTCATGAATGAAGCTATAAGGAACATTAATGTAAAAGTCTCCTCTGTCTATTGACAATTCCATCACTTTACATACCTATTAAGCCAGCATTGTAATTTTCTTCCTGTCTGAAAGTGGCAAAACGCTTTCACTTCACTCCCCTAAGTGCATTTTCTGTTTCTGTTTTATTTCTGCTATTTTTCCTTAACGTTCTTCTCCCGACCTCCAGCTCAGCCGGAGTGGTTGCAGGTGATGAGCGACTCTGAGGTGGAGATCAGTTCCGAGCTTGTCTGGGGTTGTGTTGCTGCTGGTAAACCCCGACCCTCCGTACGCTGGCTACGCAACGGACAACCACTCACCACACAGGTAACACACACAGCTACTTTCTACTGTACTGTATACCTCCACACATGAAGGGATGATAAATACTCCTTCTAGCTCTTTTTTCTATTAACCCTTACACTTAAAAAATTTTCAGAATGTGGTAGGTCAGTCACTAATCATTGTTAATGTCTAGTGTTCTTGTTGTTCTCTTACTTCTGTAAACATCTCTGTAAATGGATTATTTCGACCTACAGAAAGTATTTTTCCTTTGAATTATAGAATACATTAAACTCAACAAAGGTCACATGTTCTTATAAAACTAGAGTGGATACATGTACACAGAGGAAGCCAACGTCTTCTCAACTTGGAATAGGATAGACGCCACTGTGAATTATTGGGTACCAAGTAGAGCTGGGCAGTATATTGATAATATGTTGATATCGTGATATGAGACCAGATATCGTCTTATCTTTTGGATATCGTAATATCGTAATAAAGCATAAATGTTGTCTTTTCCCGGTTTTAAAGGCTGCATTACAGATAAGTGATGTTGAGACTGCTGTAACTGTTATTTTTTTTTACTGTTTTTTTATTTATATTTTTTGCCTTTACCCACTTCTTCCATATTTCATTTTCTACCATATCTCACTGACAGTATTTAGAGGGAAGTATTAGCTACAGTATGATTAAATTAAACTGTAAGATAGAGATCATCTTTGGGATTCTCTGTAACATGTGGCTCATTGTTTGTTTTGTATAGATTGTTTTGCATGCTGCTGAGAAACATCTCAAAGTTCTAAAAGTACAAACTGTAAAAGAGTCTTATCCTACTACACAATTATGACTATAAATGTGGTGAATGACAAACAAATGATTGATTTACCTGCTGGGAACTTGTTGTGTAATGTGTATGTACTGTAGCAGTCTGAAGTCTCATTCTGGGATCACCTCGCCTGTAATAACGACATAGGTTTCCCACGTTCTTAAGCCGGTGTAAATTGTCTGTGTCATGGCATGTTTAGTAACATTTGCCTCTGATTGTACCACATTCAGATTTCATCTTTTATTTATATTCCCAATCTGCCTCTAAGATAGTGAACATTTGTATATGAATGAGGCCTTTGAGACTATCTAGCTACTTTACATTTTTTCTGAAGTGTAAGAACAAATCAACAAGCAAAATCCCAAAGTGAAGTAAGCTCAAAAAAACCTTGTACAATTGTGTTTCAGTCAACATATAAAACAGGTGGAGGGTAAATGTGGGTAGGAGTTTTCCCTGTTATTGGGTGAAGTAGAATTTATTGTGACACTTTAATTCCCACACACCACAGCACCCATATGCACAAGACACGTATGCTTTGTCTCCCCCCCCCCCCCCCCCCCCCCCCCCCCCCCCCCCCCCCCCCCCCCCAATCCCCATCCCCCCTAGGACCGGGTAGAGGTGAACGGGGCTCGTCTTAAAATCAGTAACCTGGCCCTGGAGGATTCTGGGATGTACCAGTGTGTGGCTGAGAACAAACATGGCACAGTATACTCCACTGCCGAGCTCAGAGTCCAAGGTAAGGTGAATGGAGCACTGTCTTTAGTTTCCCTTATTTAAAGCAATTCATTTTGTTGATTCATAACTTGAAAAGATTTTTATTCCCAAAATTACATTTCTTAATAATATTATCAAGGTTAGTACTGCACTACTCTCTTGCCTCCAGTTAAAAGCATTCTGGCTGTCTTTCATTATTCCTGACTATGTCCATCCTCTATCTGCATCTCATCCATCTCCCTCTGTGTTGTTATTGGGACTTCATACTGCCGCCTGTCCTTCCAGTTCAGGCCCCTGACTTCCGGTTGAATCCAGTAAGGAGACTGATCCCAGCAGCCAGAGGGGGGCAAGTGAAGATGGAGTGTCGCCCTCGAGCTGCCCCCAAGCCTAGCCTGTTCTGGAGCCGTGGGACAGAGCTGCTCACCAACAGCAGCAGGTAATACTCAGTCAGTCTGATTTCCATACACAGTACAGCGCATATTCTTCACACTTTAAAACCTTGTTAAACTAAGATTGGTCATTTACAATATTTCTATATCCCTCATTTTCTTCTGGTGTGTAATTGCCTGAGGGAGATATGTGCTGTGATTTCAGAGAATGAGTTTAGAGTTCTCAATGGCAAAACAAATCATAACACACAATATAGAATATACCTGAAACAGAGTAACTGAAGTTAACAGGATACCTGGATATCCATACAGATATGGTAACTCCGGTGTCGCAAGAAAAAAACATAGTTTTCCCTGTCTACATTTCAATACTGAAAACAGTTTCTTAACATCTTCACCCTGGCTGGTATTTATAAAAAAAGATTTTCAGAGACCTAAAACCAGTTTGTGTGGATGAAAGGCAAAGATGCATAGAAAAAACTGTTTTAATAGAACCTTTGCATGTACAGTACATCTGGACTAGGTCCGTAGATAAAGAGCTTGGTGTAGAATTAATGGCTCCTTAGGAGGAAGTGTTAGATATTTACAGGAATCTGGACGAACAAATGAGAATGATTAAATTACACATTACTGTAGAGAATGTCTCCTATATGTATCATTTACTGATATAGCAGTAGACTTTACATTCTCTTTATAGTGAGGTCTTTGCCGCAGTCCTACCCTGCTCCAGGCAAATGATGATGCATGTCCACTCTGGCAACTTCAGATTCAAGCAATAAATAATGTCACCATCTGCAGGGTGAGCAAGCCCTTAGTTTCTGTACACTCTAAAAGATGCAGCTCATTTAAAAAAAAAATGTCAACTGTGAAACGATGAAAAAAAAATCAAGACGCCTACTTGGAGGCAAGATCAAAAGTGACTTAACATAAAGCTGTGCGTATGTATTGGAGAATTTATTGCTGCTGATTTCATCGGATTCTGTCCCAGATGCATGGGAAGTCTGTAACCACCTGAGTGTTGGTGTGTGTCTATTGATTCAGAGGGGGTCTAAGGCCAAACACACAACCATTAGTCAGCACACAACCATGAGTCAAAAACAAATGTCCCCTCAACAGAATAATAAAAATGAGCGGGAAAATCATTTGACAACCCCAGACCACTCTACGCCATATTTGAGAAACAGGCCATCAGGAAAAGTAAACTCATCATATCGGATCCGACCCATAATCTCAACAACTAGTACCATCTGTTACCTTCAGGGAGGAGATTCTGCCATGTCTACCTTTGCGCCACCATGCATCAGACTGCTGAACAAACAATAATTGAATGTGCCTGACCACAAACAAAGTTCCGTCACAGGAAAAACATTTTTTTTTGATTGATTTGATTGATTGAGTGAGTGATTGATTGATTGAAAGGTTTGTCAGGGTTTGCCCCCCTCATATTATTAATATTGTTCTACATCTTATCAACGTCTGAATGCTTAGTGGTTGGCAAACCATTAAAATGTTGTTTGTGTAATGACTAAATTGCTCATTCGAAGGCAATTAGGTCACCTACCCATTTAGTTTTAATCATCAGTATGTGTGATTGACAGCCTCTAATTACCTAGCACTCCATGCTATCCTCCTTTAGTCCAAATACATCAAGGCAAGGCAATTTTATTTATAAAGCACATTTCAGCACATGGAAACTCAAAGTGCTTTACATAAAACATCAAACATTGAAAAGCAAATAGCAAAATACGGATTAAAATAATATAGATTTTAATGAATACTAATTTAATACCATAAATAACATACAGCACTTCAGTATAAACATTTTTGCTCTACCTCAGTTTTTTCTTTCTTTTTTATTTTGGCACATCCAGTTGTTGATTTTTTCAATGATATTTGTCAGTTTTTGTAATTATCTATAGTCTCCTGGCGTTAAAGAAATATATAGTTGTTTGTCATCCGCATAGCTATGGTGATTTATTAAGTGATTTTAAGTGTTTTCCATGATCTGAGCCAGCGGAAGCATGTATATGAACAAGAGAGGTCCCAGAATCAAGCCTTAGGGAACTCCGTATATCATATTTTCGCGCTCAGGTACACAATCGCCTATAGACACAAAATAGTCTCTATTCTTCAGATAGGATTAAACCAGTTAGAACTGATCCAGAATGGTGAAACCAGTTTCCAATTGATCTAGTAGTATCTCATGGTCGACCGTGTCAAATGCCACCCTAAGATCAAGCAACACCAACACTGAGGTTTTGTCATTATCTGTGTTAGAGTGGCATCATTAAAGACTTAACAAGAGTTGTTTCAGTGCTGTGGTGTGGTCGGAAACCCGACTGGAAGGCATTCAAAACTGTTGTTTACTGACAAGAAAAGGTTGAGTTGACAAAATACCGCTTTTTAACGATTTTACTTAAAATTGGAAGGTTTGATATTGGCAGATAATTGCTCATTAGTGACGTATTTATGTGGTTTTTAACAGTGACTTGATGACTGAGGTTGTTAGGGCCTGTGGGAAGATACCTGTTAGAAGAGGTGTGTTTACAATTTGTAGGAGATCTAAGGCCAAACAACTTAAATTTTTTTTGAAAATGTTAGTTGGGAGAACATCAAGGCAACAGGAGGAGGGTTTCAATTGTTGCCTAATGTCCTCCAAGTTGTTGTGGTTGATCATATGATATTGTGTCATAATGGAATTTATTTTGCTTGGTCTCTGGGGCAACACAGGTCCTTGATATGGACGCATTTACTGTTTGTCTAATTTTCTGAATTTTATCTGTGAAGATATTTGTTGCAGGTCTTAGTGGATAAAAGTTTAGATATTACTGGTACGGGAGGGTTTGATAATTAATCGTGATGTTAATATTGATCAAAATAATCATGATTATCATTTTGGCCATAATCGTGCAGCCCTTGTTGTGTCCCTTATTGTGTGTCACATGCTGAGTCAGTCCATGGTTTGCAAAAACACAACACAGTTCTTTAGTTTCTCTGTCCTGGGGGGCAGTCACATTCAGTGCTAAAGCAGAACAGTGGGTGTCCACCAAGCAACAGATGAGCTGTTTACAGCAGTCTGGAGAAGGTAAGTAATACCTTTTTCCACAGTTTAAAGGTAAGAGTGAATATGAGATATTAATTTCTGAGGAGCAATATCAACAGCTGTAAATGACTTGATTGGATAGACCTACAACCAATCAGAGTTATGAAACATGATGGGTATGTTAACAGCCTACAGCATGCAGAGATGAGCTGTGACGTATCAACATGTCTGTTAACAAGTGTTGATGTTTTTGCCATCAGAAGTTTAATACAATTCTACAACAGGATCCGCCCTGGTAGCTCACCTGGTTGAGCGTGTGCCTGACGTACCAACGTTCACTCCTGACGGCCAGGGTTTGATTCCGACCCATGGCCATGCCATAACTAAGCTAGGTTTATGCTCGTCATCACATGTTTTGCTTGAAGCACAATGGCTCCACAAGTTGTCATGGTGTCAAACCTGCTTATATGAGATCATCGGCTGTCAGTATCTGTAATGAAACCCATGCAACTTCTAAGAGGGACCCGCCCTTCAATAGCATCTATCTCTACTATTGGCCATGCGTCCATGCTTACGCAAGTTAATGTAAACCAATTTGTTCAAGTTGGCTATCCTAACCTTAACTACTTAAGGTAAATACCTAATCCCAACCAATCGGTGTGCTTTGTAGGGCAGGACTTGCCTGGGAGTTGCGTGGGATCCATAATAACCCATATGCAAGCCTTTGATGTTGATGTAAAAGACATCCGTGGCAGGGATAATGTTGCAGCTGATGCGTTGTTGCACTTGTATTAATGTTGCATTGAATGTAAAACAGTTTCTGATTACGGTTTCCCATAAATGGTGGGTTTGTTCTCTCTTGGTGCACTTGTGTGTGTAGCTGCCGTGCAGCAGTGACAAGACCAGACTGTCGACAACAAACATTTTTGGTTTCTTTCTTTATTTATTTTTTATTAAACTTTATTTTACCAGTAATAACTCCATTGAGATTCAGAGTCTCTTTTACAAGGGAGTCCTGGCCAAGACAGCAGCAAAATAGACAGACAGAAAGTACTGCGGGTCAAAGGTGACGCAGTAGCTCTAAACAACAATAGGTAATAACTTGACTTATTTTATTATTGATTGAAAAATTGAGATTTTGTCCTGATCACACGTGGTTTCTTCTTTTGTGACTAGTGACCTCACCACAGACTCTTAACATCGAATTTGGAGAGAAAAATTAACTAAGACCTAATTTGTAAAAAACAGAATTTTCAAGATAAACTGATGACTTGTGCAGCAGCAGGCCAAAGCAGAGCAGCTGGGAGCATGTGGATGGGCAACCTTTCAGAGTGGGGAATCAAAATGGATGTACATTTTAAAGCATGCAAAGAATATATTCAACCGCTTTATTTTCACTGCTACCACAAAAGTGAAAGCTGGCATACAGGTGGTGGATGCAATAATAGAAACACCGGGATGATACAACACACTTAAATACAGTAGCACTAACACAAATACTCTCTTTGTGATGTATGTTGTTGTTGAGGAAAGAGAAATTGAAATGGTGAGCATGCTGTAGAAACAGGGGGAACAGTACAGCAGTATGGGTTGGATTTAGATGTTTTAAAGTAACAACAGGACAGGAGGTGTGGGGTCAACAGAAAGTTCTCTGAGTTTTTGGATAACAGATAATCTCTGCTGAGATCATTTGTAGATTTGAGATTATAGTTAGTCCAAGCTGTTTTAATTTGGTGACCTGTTCTACTGTCTTGTAATGGATGGAGACAGGAAGCGGATAGTGTTCTTTGATTATAATTAAAAAAAATGTTTATGTTGTAACCATTACATGAGAGTTGTTTCCAGTATTCTGTCCACCCCCCTGCATGTTTTGAGTTGGCAGCAGAGCCATAGTCATCCAGCTGCAGGCGCTCTTTACCCTCCACATGCTGGTGTCTTCACAGAGTCACAGTAACTCCAGACGGCGTGTTATGGATCAACAACATCAGCAGGGCAGATGAGGGGAAATACACCTGCTTTGCTGAAAACTATCTGGGCAAAGCCAATAGCACCGGACACCTGTCTGTCAGAGGTACACACATACATGCACACACACACGCACACACACACACACACACACACAAAATAAAGCAAAACATCCAATGTCAGTAGCCTTGTGATCTGAAAACAACTGTCAGCTGTGACCCATAGGCTACCTTTTAACTTTAAGCGAAGTTGAATTTTCCAGTGGAAAACGTATCTTTGACCAAAAACTGAAGTCTTAATGATTAAAACACAAATTATTATTTTTTGAAATCCGAAGTAATTGGGTAAAGAAATTCACAAATTAACACTAACACCAATAAATCAACTGGGCTAATGTACAGTATGGGTGTATTATCTTATTACAGATACATCAGTATTGGCATATATGGCAGTTTAAATAGCACAAAATTGTAGTACAGACATGTCAAAGATATGTTTTAGGAATTTCAAAAAAACTGTTTTAAAACTAGTTTGTTCACCAAAGAGCACTGACAAAGTTTTTTGTTGTAAATGGTCCTGCTCAGTACATAGTGTGGTGTTTTAAAAACAAAACAAATGTATCCTTAATAAATATGACGGTTGATTTGATGTGTTATGGAACGTTTTTAACTCTTTCTTACATCTCAAAGGCTATATGGGACCAATGACAGCACACGCAGTTTATGTGCTGTTTAGATTTTGTCTCTTAGCAGGCCTTTTCATGATTGTTAAAGAGGAAGAAGGTATTAAACATTATAATTAATTGATCTTTCTAATACTTAGTATACACACTTCTAATCCGCAGATAGACCAATAAGAATAACTATGCCACTTTCACATAATCTGGACTCTCCCCACATACCACAGGCCTATTTAACTTGAAAAGCATTGCTATCTTGCACCTGAGCATATCCCCAGTTGGGATATTCTTTGTAATGGACCTTTTTCTCAACAGACATTTGACATTTTTCATTGCAGGCAATAGCAGGTGAAACCATGTCAGTGAACCAACTGTGCCTTACCTGCTTAGACATGCCCAAATATCAGCTGTGTGAAAGCTATAGATGGGATGTGAAAACTGGCCTTATCATGTTACAGTCTCCCATCAGGACCATCATCTTTCTCTTCATTTTAGAGGATTTCTTCTTGTATATTCAAACGTGGTTTTCATAGAGCCACAAACGTTCACACCACTGCCACTAGTTTTCCTCTGAATTAGTTTTAATTTTCTGCCTAAATTATGCAGATGCCACCAAGATCACGCTGGCTCCTTCCAATGCTGACATCAACCAGGGGGAAAATGTGACACTGCAGTGTCACGCCTCCCACGACCCCACCATGGACCTCACCTTCACCTGGGCCCTCAACGGGGTCCTGCTGGACCTGGAGACCTCGGCCGGGCCGTACCATCGGGTGGAAGGGGTGAGTCCTGCCAGGCAAGGTGGAGAGAGGGTGGGAGGGATATTTTGTGTGTAAGACTGGAAGCCCTGAAGAACAATTCTGCCGCATGGAGGTTTGCACATTGCAGTGCTTTTGTTCAAGTACTGTGTGGGTGATTTTGTGAGGCAGTGTAGGGGAAGAGGGGACATCACTGATTACGAAGCATGCACATAACATTCTGGTTTTTGCCCTAATTCCGAAAAAGATGAAATTCCGACTTAACTGTTTACATGAGTTTCAGTGTAGTGTTGATGTTATCTGAACATTTCCACACCGTCCTTGTTCAGAGTCCCTTCATATTGTCAATTTTTGAGTGTCTAAATCCACCTCTGCACATTCCCCCATACGTTCTGGAAGAACAGAAAACACCAACGAGTATCTGTTGCAAAATAGCACATGAAAATTAATATATTAATATAAAAAAATGATATGGTAACCAATTCATGGGGTGTCTCTACGTAAGTCAACATGTTGATATCCAAGTCTTTGATAATGTTCAAAAGTAACTGTGTTTGTCCTTCTTACCGGGTCGGCAGCCTTAAACTGTCGGCTTGACTAAAGACTATTAATCGCACGCTACATGGTCTGAAGCAAGATGAATTGTTAGCTTACCTTGTGCACTAACTGTTACTGAGAATGTATTAACCAGCGTCAGGTCAAAATAAACCATAAACTACTGCTTAATATCTACAGTAAAATAACATGAGCTGGCATCAGTTACTTGTAAAATGCGTAGAATTAGTAAAATCTCAATTTAGCTTGCACCTAAGTTATAATATATTTGAGTTTGCTATCATCATTAGCATTCCGTCAGCTAGTTTGAGGTGTATGGAGGCTAACCCTTACATTAGCTGCACATTTCCCATTTAAACTAGGATTTACCTGCAAGTGATGCAGAGCATCATCTTGCAGTTTCTTCTTCTTTCTTTTCTTTTCTCTGCTCTTGACTCCTGCTGTCATTTCCCAAAATGTTTACTTAGACAGAGAAATGAGATTCAGCCTTAGCCTAGCCTATTGTCAAACTTTGTCAGACCAGGCGCAATCCAACCGACGAGACCACTGAGATAGAGAAGGGCACCCAAAGGGAGCTTGGGAAGCTTAATGTGTGTGTTTTGGGAGGGCACCATTGTTACTTTCTTGAGCAATCAATTATTGTTCTGCCTATTTTGTGCCTTAAAAGTGCCTAATATTTTCATACTGAAATACAACAGCATGATGAGGATGATTTTTCAATAGGCTATTTTTGTGCCTCCCTTGAGCACAGCTTGTGACGGCCCATCAGCATCACATTTTTCTTATTTTCAACAAATACCATTCAACGACCATAATGAACAATGTGTTAGACCATCTCTCAGTGCTTTCTGACTTCCCAACAGTGTCTGTGGTCTTTCATACGGAGGAAGTAGTCAATTTGTTTGGGCTCTTTTCCACATTTGGTGCGCTATAGTGAGTGTTTTGTGGCTGCAGGACGGTCAGGCTTTAAAGTACCATTCAGGCACCATCCAGAACAGCATTCTGGCACTTTTGATTAATAAGTAAATAATGTTGTTTGCAGTTTCATACATGGGTGTCTAATAAAAAAGGATATAACGAGAGTAACATGAGAACTATCATTAAAATAAAATAAAATTGTATCAAATCATAACAAAAGTAATCTTGAGACACTTTACAGATAGTGTAGGTCCAGACCACACTCTATAACTTACAAAGACTCAACACTTTCAGTAAGCTAGCTAGATAGTATGCTATATCTAGCAAGCAATTACTGCGACAGTGACAAGGAAAAAACTCCCTTTAAGGGAGAAACCTGGGACAGACCCAGGCTCTTGGTAGGCGGTGTCTGGCGGTGCCGGTTGGGGGTGTAATGAAAAGTGGCCATAAAGATAATGGAACAGTCTCTACAAATGGTATTCGTAGTAGTTCATGTCATAGCTGTGCACTGCAGGGCATTACAGGGTGTTGCGTGGCATTGCAGAGCATAATCTGGGTTGGATGGAAAGGATGCCAATAAACGGGCTTCCAAGCATTTTCAGTTCGACTTGGTTGACCACGCCACCATGTGCACGATATTTCCCAACTATAATTAGTTCATTTCAGGACAGTAAATTGAACATTTCATGGTACCTGAGCACAGGGCCTGGAAGAAATACTCTCCTAAATGGGATTAATTATCTATTTCATGTCCCCTTTCCTTTATGTCTAAAGGTTAAATGAGTGTTGATGTGATAAGACACTGTGGGTCTCGCTGAAAATAAGCTCCTGGAATCTTCAGCTCAGGAAGTTCACTGTAATGTTTTTGTGTCTGTTAGAATCCTGACTGAAACAGCGTTGAACTTATGTGCTCGGTTCTCTGTCTTGCTCTGTCTGTGCCCTTTCAGAAGGAAAACATTGGTGATCTGCTGATTGTGAATGCTCAGCTGAGTCAAGCAGGGATGTACACGTGCACAGCTCAGACTGTGGTGGACAGCGCTTCGGCTTCAGCCAAACTAGTGGTTCGAGGTAAGGTGCCTCACCGCTGTCTTCTTATGTCATTTTCTCAAGATTACTGCATTTACTATTGCCAAAACACGAGAAGTAATAGCCTTAAAGACAAAGAAATCCAATTCAGAGATACAGTTTTGCAAAATACAAGGAGAAACATAAGTCAGTGTGAATACACATTGAGTCCCGTTTCCTTGTTATTTGTTGTCATATACATATAGAGTATATTGATAGGTACATTTGATGTTGGTCATTCTGCACAGTAATAACTACAGGTGCTACCTAAGAGACTTGCAGAACTTCCTGCTTAGTTTGAGGTATTAGGACAGATGACAGAAAGACCTGTGTGTCTTTGAATTGGTAGGGCTTGCTGCAGAAATGTGGACATCTGAATCATTCAGTGCTGATCAAACTCCTTCATTTACTCAGTCAAACGCTAACATTTCTGTGCTGTTTCCAGGCCCCCCAGGACCTCCTGGAGGACTACTGGTGAAGAACGTGGCTGAGTCGTCGGTGGAGCTCAGGTGGAGTCGTGGCTACGATAACCACAGTCCCATTGGCAAATATGTCATCATGGGCCGGTCCTCGCTCTCACGGGGGTGGAAGAAGATGAGGACAGGTGTGTACCCTGTGTGTGTGTGTGTGTGTGTGTGTGTGTGCGTGTGTGTGTAGGGTTGTTTGTGGTTGTGTGTGGGTGGGTGTGTGTAAGGGAGGACTGGCCATCTGGCATACCGGGCACTTTTCCCAGTGTGCCAAAATGCTTTTTGGCAAATATGTACTTAGAAAAATGCATTATGGACATTTTGTCATTAGGGAATAAATGTATATTGCATATTGATGCTTCACATATCTTTCCATGTGAATAAACACATCTGCCCTCTGAACACCAGAGCCAGTGAACATTGAGGGGAATGCAGAGTCGGCTCGTGTGATGGGACTGATGCCCTGGATGGATTATGAATTCCAGGTCATCGCCAGCAACATCCTGGGCAGCGGCGAGGCCAGCCTGCCCTCACACACCGTCCGCACACAGCAAGCAGGTGAGGGGCCACAGGTTGCATCCAGAAAACCAAAGGCAAAGTTTGCCCTGAACTTCCCACTACCATTACTGTCATTCATCTCATTACAGTCATGGGGTTATTCCATTCAATTCAGTTTGAATTGAATTAAATTAAATTGAATTAAATAACCCCATGTCTGTAACGAGATGTATGACATTAATACTTACACTTACAATAATTCTTACATTACAGTCTGGAAACAGGAACGTACTGTATAGAAAATGCCCAATCAGCTCAGCATCAGAGTAGGATTTAATACATCACCATCATGAAAACTGCTAAATCATAAATACAAATGAAAATATAAAATGTGGCTTTCGGTGCTACGGAATCTGGCAGAGCTGCTGGAGATGTGCCGGGTGGCAGCTATAAACTCCTCAGGGCTCCGTTGACAACTTATGGGGAACTGCCAGCAGCGGGTAATGCATCTCAGAATAAAAATCAGAATCAGAAAATTTTTTATTGCCACAATGAGTACACATATGTGGAATTTTCCTGGGTGAAAGGTGCATACATAAAGACAAAAACAAACGTATTTACCATTAACATGGAATAAACAAAACATATAGTAAAACAAATACATCTGCTGGTGAAGGAATTGAAAGCATAATATCTATGTCTTGACCTATGCTACTTTCCCCTGATCCACTGTGTTTGTATTATTTGGCGCTCAGCTCCCACAGTGGCCCCTAGCGGTCTTGGAGGTGGAGGAGGAGACCGCAATGAACTCATTGTTACGTGGACGGTGAGTAGACAACTCGGTGTGTGTGTGTGCGTCCGTTCGCCCATGCGTTTGTCTGTGTTCATAGTATAATGTATGTTCACATCTATAGCATACAGTGCTGCAGCATAATAAAAGAGACTCTGGAACAAGTTACTTCCTTATATTCACACTAATACAGATGCAACTCTTTTTAGGTCCAAACTCAAAACGTATCTGGCTTTTAATATGTAGCAGAGGTGTGACAGTTTCATTCTTTTGTTGCTTTGTAACTGTTTTCTATGTTCATATATTCTATTGTATATGTGTTTTTACTCTTGATTTCTGATGTTAAGCACTTTCGATACCAGCTGGTTGCTGTAAAGCGTGATATAAATACATTTTGATTGATTGATTGAGTCTGGGGATGAAACCAATGACCTCCCGGTCTTGAGGCTACCACTGCGTCATTTGTGGTGTCCAGGATTGCTGTCTAACACTGTGTTTTGATATAATTCCACTAGAAGTCCCCAATAATGGATGCTGCACATAGGGTCATAGGATATCTGCAGGGTTATGGATGTAAAGGATTTTTCACATTTCTCCAAGTCTTTCTTAAAAATGTCCCTACAATTTACATTTAAATATTTTGGCTTGCATTAATCATTCTTCTTGTCCATACTGGCCTTTAATTGATATTTTCCCTTATGCTTTCGAATGGAAGCGAGAGAGCTCATTCTGGCTATACAAAAAAATGCAATTCAAAGTTGAGCTGAACATAAAAAGAGGCTTCTGCAGATTACAGTTACAATTTTTAAACATATAATTCCTTCACTGCGTTTCCCCAGACCGTGTTTTTTGTTGAGTTGCGGTGTAAGGGACACTAACACAAAGAGTGTAACTTTGGAAGATTTCCACTGAATAAGTCTAACTCAGATTGCACAAATGGATGTGGTTTTTGCACCTCAATCCCTTTTGGAAGCGCATTACACTAGAAAGAGTTAAATTAATAGCCAGTGGGAACAGACGGAATGTTGACAGCAAGTAAAACCCATTTCAGTGTTTCACACACACAGATCCGAGTGCCAGATGTGTGTGAGAACGTTGGGCCCATTCGTCTTTGTAGAGGTTCACCTCTTCATTTTGTGCTGATCCTTTTCAGCCTATGGCCAGAGAGTACCAGAACGGTGACGGCTTTGGCTACACTCTGGCATTCAAGAAGAAAGACACGCCATCTTGGACTGTTGTGCGTATTCCTCATGTGGAGTCATCCCGATATGTTTACTACAATGACAGCTTGACGCCGTACACTCCCTTTGAGGTGAAGATCAAGGCTTACAACCGCAGAGGAGAAGGTCCATTCAGCCAGATCGCTGTGGTCTACTCTGCAGAGGAAGGTAAGTTTGCCAACAGCATAGCCAACCTACATTTTACACTGTACACTTTAATGCTGACTTTTGAATGAAATACATAATAAATACAGGTAGGGGTTAATCTTTCTAAGTGGGCTGCCCAAATACTTAGCATTACTGCCTTGTTACTTTTTTAGTAACCAAGCAAACATAAGCACAGAAGACAATAAAAACATAATTACATGTACTGAAAATATAGAATATCACAAGTGCAGTATAGTTTTTGACAACATTTCAGTTCCTCTGTGATATGAAGCTTTAGGAGAATATTTACTTCTCTATCATTGATGACAATGGATGCCTAGAAAAGGTCAATAAGTCAGTGCTTGTCCAGCAGCTCTGAATTTCAGTCAGCAATGCTGCTGCCCACCCACCAGATGTTGTCATTGTGGATGCATCCCAGCTCATTTATCACGTGGTTTGGTCATTGTCTGGGACAGTGGCAGATCTTTCAGCCATCATGGGACGTTGGCTTGATTGTTACGACACCATTTGTCACCTTTGACAGATATTTGCAAGTGTCTGCCAAAAACCATCAGAGACATAGATGAGCAGGAGAGAGCTCCACAGGGTACAAGCTCTCATTGACTACACCTACCTAGACAAAGTCTTGATAAACAAGCAAAACAAACAGGCTAAGCAAACTCCTGTGTACTATCAGTGTACGAAGTAAAATCACGATGGTCAGTAAAGCTGACAACATTGACACTCACGATGAGGTGGATATATCACTTATGACTTACTTCAATTAAATTTTATTTATAAAATCAATTCGAAACAAGTTCTCGAGTTATCTCGAGACACTTTACAGATAGAGTAGGTCTAGACCACACTAGATAATTTACAAGGACCCAACAGTTCTAGTAGTTTCCTCCAGAGCAAGCAACAGTGCAACAGTGACGAGGAAAATGTCCATTTTAGGAAGAAACCCCTGGGACAGACCCAGGCTCTTGGTAGGCGGTGTCTGGTGATCGTTTGGGGTTAAAAGGAAGAGTGGCAATAACAGTCACAAAAAATAGTAGTTTGTAGCAGTTCATGGCATAGCAGAGCGCTGTTCGGCATTACAAGGCACAGCAGGACGTAGCAGGGCACAGCAGCGCATAGCAGGATGTAACATGGCATCAGAGAACATGTAGCGGGATCTTGGCAACAGCTGCTACCATGATTTTGGAGCCTCCCTGATCAAAGGAAAAATGCTGGGTGAAAAAGAACATAAGGATGCCGCGGAATGACTCCCCAGAACTAGGTTAGTAACAAGCATTTCTGGGACATGGATGCACACAAATGGAAAGACAGAGGAGAGAGGAGCTCAGTGTGTCAAAGGAAGTCCCCCAGCTGTCTAAAACTATTACAGCGTAACTAAGAGACAGGGTAAAGAGAGGAGCCTGGTCGGGCTGTACTGCCCTGTCTCTCTCTAGTTTTATTATATTATTGATCATATGATAGATAAATCTGACAACTATGACGAGAAGCAGGTGGACCAGGTTAGGCGGGCGCTGCAACTCCTCACTCCCTAACTATATTCAATTCAATTCAATTTTTATTTATGTAGTGCTAAATCACAACAACAGTTATCTCTTTGCACTTATCATGAATGAGCAGGTCTAGACCATACTCTGTGATGTTATTAACAGAAACCCAACAGTTCCCACCAATAGCAAGCACTAGGCGACAGAGGCACGGAAAAACTTTCTTTAAGAGGCAGAAACCTCGTGCAGATCCATGGCTTACTAACATGTTAGATGCTGTCAAACATGGGGCTTTAACTGTTCACCTTCTCAGTGGAGACAAAGATTTCTTTGTGCTTTGGTTTATTGGTGTTGGAATGTTGGTGTCACTATCAATTAACCTACAGTTGGAAAAACTGAAATGGCTTTGTTCTCAGCATAAGTGCAACTGCAGAGAATTTAGATGACCATTGTGGGTCCACTCAGGCCATTCGTGCTCTTTCGGGATGTGATACCACCTCATATCCTGTTGTGAAGGTGTCTGCACTCAAGGCCATGGAACTCATACCTGGTAAGCTTTTCCACTGTATTGGAGAGGCCAGAAACACAGACTTACAGATCAAAAAAGCAACAAGGGCTTTCTTTCTGGCTCTGTACAATCAAAGGAACTCTGTAACCTTGGATGCAGCCTGGTATGAAATGTAACGCAAGCGCAAAAACTTCCCCAGCACTAAAGACACTACCTCTTACAATATGCGCCTAAATGGAGGACGTGCACAGTTGCTCCTCCCGCTTTGTTAGATTTTTTTAGCTGTGGTTGCAAAGCCGGCTTGAAACCTTGCACATCAGCAAAGTGCAACTGGACAGCTTTAGGTATGGCCTTTACCAGTTATTGTTGCTGCAAAGGCAATGATGGTGTAGGCTGCAACATACTTACACAAAACAAACACAAAGAGAGGGATGAAGGGTCTGGAGAAGATGATGACAGAACAGACGAGGATGGTGAAGATGATGAGGCTACCTTTTGTTAATTAATTGTGAAGCATAGCAGTTTGCCTGAAGATGGTAGCCCGTGTGTGCTTTGTGTGGTGCGGAGGTGAGGCCCTCTTGGTTAGCCTTGCATCTGGCAGGCTACCGCGGGTTACCCAGACTCAGTTTTTACTCTTGCGTCTGGAGGAGTTTTAACTGGGTCCTCGTTTGATTCTGCGGACCAACTTGGGCAGCCATTTGGGCGTTGCTCTAGCAAACCTTGGAGTGAGATTTGATGGGGCTAACCCGATTTTTGCCGCGTACAAAGCAATTTCTTTGGCTCTTTCAGCATCATTATCCTTCAGGGTTTAAACTGGGACTTGCTATGTGTGGGGGTGATGGGGGCTCTCCCTAGGGGGGTCTGGGGGTATGGAAAATAAACCATTAAATGTCAATTTCTGGAGAATTTTGTGCCTAAAAAAAGGAGAAATCAAGTCTTACATGACATGTGCTAAGCTGTAAGGTTAAGAGCATTTGCATTGTTGTAGTATCAACAGGTTTTAGGGCATTTAGCATTTACATTATTTACATAATTAACTTCTTATGATATAAGAAGTGACCCAGACAATGTGCCAAACATAATCAGCCACTTTACAGAGACAGTAGCATATGTCAGCAACAGCTGAGAAGATTTGGGTCTGTGTTGAACAGGTCCAGGGGTCCCTGGTGTAGGGACCAGGGACCCAAAGTTAAATTCATGTTGAGGGATCAACTAAGACCACTAAAATTCTAAAGAATGAGAACCACTGAGTTACATAAATTCTAATCCTTTAACCTTTGTGCCAATGTTCAGTAATGTTTGGCCCTCATCCTCTGTGCCCCACTTACTCTATTTACTTTTATGGGAAATGAAGACTATTTGTTCATTTTATGATACATTGAATGAATTATTTACAGTTACATTTAGAGATGCATCGAGGTTAGAGAAGCACAATAGTGGCCCAACGTTGCAGTATCGTAGGCCTATATATAGTGTGGTGTCTGAGCCATAGCTCAGATGTTTCATCAGATTTCTGCTCATGTTTACAACTTTGTGCACATTCAAAATATAACTCCTCCCATCTCTGTTGTCCGAGATTTAGAGAGTATCAAACTTTGCTGTGCATGTCATTGCTTCGCTGATATATGGTGGATCTAATTCAGACCGTCGCACAGACACAGAGGCCCATTTGGGTCTGGTCTCTAACAAAGTTTAGAGATGACTGTACGCTGCTCTTCATCGGAGGACTACGCACGGATGGAACGCGTCACTGTCCCCAGCAGAGCGGGTCCACTAAAATGAACTTAAGTTGCTACACTACCAGCAGCGCTGCTCACCTCTATCTTTATAGAGAGAGGACAGGAAGCGGCGTACGGGTCTGTAATACTCAGAGCTCATACCTGGAGCCGGGGAAATGCACCTGGGATGGCTCTTCCACAGACAGGGAGCGCTCTTGAACCCCCTCACAATCTCTGAAAGCACATACTAGTTGATCATAAGTGGCTCAACAGGTAGATCTATAGATAAACTCATCTTTCAGAAATTTGACCGACCGGGTTGACACTTCAGCGTGAGAAATCGGGGGTGTGGCGTGTGCGCGTGTGAAACCAGTCAAATGCGTGTGTCTCACGGCCAATGCGTGAGAGTTGGCAGCCCTGTACCCAGATTGCTGTGTGCACACACGGGACCCATACACATGCAGTTGGAGTGATGGGGCTTGCCCATAGTTAGGCGCTCTGAGCAGTTGGGGGTTTGGTGCCTTGCTCAATGCCACATCAGCAGTGCCCAGGAGAGGAACTGGCACTCCTTCAGCTACAAATCCACACTCTGTACCTGGTCCATAAATTGGACTTGAACAGACATATTGCCACCCCACCTTTTTAATTATATAGAATAGAAGGCTGCAGAAGGGCAAACCTAGTTTTATTTATTTATTTTTAGATTTTGAAAGGAGCCAAGCTTTGTCATTGTAACCAGTTTCTAGCATCAGCATAGTATTTATATGTTTTCCTAGTTTCTGGAGAGCAGACTCCAAGAGCTATTTTGCTGGTTCAATGCAATTCTACAGAGGAATGAGGATAGCAGTAATGTCAACAATACATTTGTAATGGAAGGTTTGAAACAGACATTGTGTATCTAACTGCAGTCTTTGCTGTCACCACTAGAGGGCAAACACAACCTAGATTGACCGCAGTCAGCACACTTATGAATTACTGATAAAAAGGAACATGACTGTCAGTTTGCACCTTTTCTTCCTAAAATATCACCATAAAATGTACATGATGAAGTATGTTGCATACTGTGACCCTTCACTGCCTCCTCACAGAGCCGACAGTGGGGCCCTCAACCATCAACGCCACGACGCTGAGCGCCTTCGAAATCCAGGTTTCATGGGAGCCAGTCCAGCAGCACAGCGGCATCCTCAGAGGATACGAGGTGATGGGCTGCATAAGTGCACATCTGGATGTTTGTCCAACACAGCAGACTGTAACTTACTGTCAAATTTTGGATAGAAAAAGTGATATGGTCAAATTCAAATGGGCTAAACATTACCTTATGAAATCATGTACAGAGAAATGTAGTGATTATAGGACATGCATCTTAATGCATCTTTTTGAACCACTAATAATAACCAAAAATGTGCTTTCCTTGTTATATGAGTATTTGACATTTAAGTGGGTAAATTGTTACACATATTATGTTATCATGTTATGTTATTGTAAAAGCTAATGTATTGTGTACTTCAGCTGAACCTGTATCAGAGTTAATCACTAAATCTACAGCTACCATGTTTCACTGAGATGGCAAAGGAACAAACAATCTCATACTTTGGTCTCTTGGGCAAGGTTGTCCTGTAATACAGGTTCAGTCCTCTGCCCTGCCATTAAACTTCTAATCATTTTATTAGCTCTTCCACAAGCAGCCAAAGTTCAAACTCAATTTATCAGCTTTGATTGTTTTAATGGCCAAGATCATAGCAAATGAATCACTTTATTAGTGCCGAGATGGCTGATATCAGCATGCTCAACACAGTCCTTGTTGGTAAAGTTGAGATAATTAATTTCATTTTCCATTATTGATGAAGATAGGTGCTCTGGACACACAGAATGCAAATTTAAAAATGTTGAATTATTCATGCTTCTGCTGCTGTGAATGTGAGACTTAACTTTAAAACCGTACTTAATAAACTGGCACTACATGGTTCATATGCAGTGTTTCAGGTTGGGTTTGTGATTGTGTTTTTGGTGTATCTTCAGATCCGGTACTGGCGGCAGCATGAACGGGAAGCAGCAGCAGACCGAGTGCGAACAGCAGGACTGGAAACCACAGCTAGAGTGTCTGGACTCAGACCCAGCACTCGATATCACGTCGCCGTTCTGGCGTACAACAGCGCCGGCACGGGGCCGCCCTCGCCACGCACTACCGTCACCACCAGGAAACCACGTAGGGCTCCACAACTTACACATGCATACACTGTCACAGATGGTATATACAGAACATTTTTCTTTATCGCTGTCGCACCAAATGCTTTTTCTAAGGGGGAATTGTTGGGTCTCTTATAAATTAAATTATACAGTGTGGTTTCGACCTACTCTATCTGTAAAGTGTCCTGAAAATAACTTCTGTTATAATATGACACTATAAATAAAATTGAATTGAATATGTGGAAACTACTCAGTATGCTAAATGCATCTGCAGGTGAAGCTCTGTGGTCACAAGGAGAGACAGATTCTCAGATATTTTGGATTGCTTTTAGTTCAGCCTTCAGCAACAATGATAGCAACAGTGTGAACATTTCAGAACTTAATGGGGGCACTAAGCCAATGTGAAGTTTAATTAGGGGCTTTCAATCACAAACAACTGTACTGAGATTGCTTGAAAATCCAGGTGTGCTTCCAACTCGATTTTATGACTGTAGATATGTTTGGAGCTCAAACTCTAAAGCTTAACCACTGCGTGCCAATTGTCATAAATTAGGAACGCGATGTACATTTTTTCCCTTGGTTGAGACCAAATGAACTAAACCACAGGTGTGAATGTGCTCTAAAGAAAAGGTCCTTGGGCACTGGGAAGTAAGGAGCAAGTAGATTTGAAGCATTTACATCCTAGTACATCATTCTTCTTGGAGCCCTAAAACACTATCTACACTCATGATTCTTTTCCCAAAAGATCACATTTACTATTCTGTTATACACTTTCATTATCTGTCTTGCATATTCACAGATAGTTCTACAAACCCAGACAGGAGTCTTTCCTCAGCCATGTCCTGTGTATAGGATGACTAATACATCTCTGCTAAATGATCCGTGTAGTCTCCACCTCTCTTCCTGGGAGAAAGGCATTATCCCTCTCTGCTCTAGCGGTTTGAGAGTAGGCACACTTACAGGTTAAAATATACAGACAGAAGTCAACAAGGGACCATAAAGACAGCTAGAGCAACAAATAAGCTTTCTCAATAAGCCATGCAGAGCTACAGGAAGCAGCAAGACATAAGCACAGTTAATTCAGTCCAATTCAGCAGTTACACATCCACAGTATCCACATTCAATATAGGAAGCCACGCAAGCATCAAAACACAGCCAAGCAACACAGTCCCATCTTCTTGCACAATTCAACCATGCAAAGCAGTAACAAGCAGTTATAAAAGGATGAAACAGGCTACATCACTCATGAGAGAAGTGTTAATACAGTTCTAAAGGTTGCAGTAAAGGTTAATAAAATGGAAAATACAAGTTTATCTTTCATAAACCCAAGGAATGCAGAGCGGGCTGTATTTGACACCAGGCAAGACATCAAACATGTTAGCAGCAGGTCAGCAGTGTTAACAATAATGTAAAAGAATTACCAGGAGATTTAAAATGGTCTGTCTTTTCAACAGCCAGGCCTTTAGACTTTGAGTGAAGTTATGGTAGTGGGGTCCACCTATTTGAGGCTAACTATTTGAGAACAGAAAGGCATGATTGACTTAAGGTGCTCGACCTGTAAGGGGTTACACAGTCCCCTCTCAGAGCAGACCTTGTGGATCTACTGTTAGAATTGTTTTTGCTTAATCAAAGCATTGCGTGTGGGGGAGTTTTGCCGTTCAGGATCTTGAACATTAGGCAGGTGTATTTGATTAGATTAGATGTTAATAGTTTGACAACGGTGATAAGTATTGTGTTTTCTGTCTCACGCTTTGAGGGTTCTAGTTGAGGGCCTCAGCTAGAACATTAGACATGATCTCTGTTTCAGAGCAGCAGTCACTCCTCTGGCTGGAGCCATGTCAGCATGTACACATATACCTGGCAAAACATACCCCACTTATCTCTATACTACATTATTCTAATATATGTTCTTTTATGTATTATTCTTCCTATGTATTTGTCATAGTTATGCCTTATGTAATTACATACATAAAGAAAATGGAAAAACTGTCATCCACCAGCCATTTGCAGTGCAACAGGAAAAGACAACAATGCAGACGTATGTAATAAAACGGAGACTAAAATACTTTATAAAACCAGATTAAAAAAAACACATTTTAAAAAAATTAAATAAGTGGATGTGACAGTGTGTTAAAGTGCTGTAATTATGTTAAAAAAGTTGAAGTTGAAGTTTTTTCAATTGCTAAACAACAGTGGGCACAACTGGGGCTACATGTGCAGAACTCTGACTATTGTCTACACTACCAACCTGAGCTACACAGTTCACATCAGCTGCTAAACTTATTCACAGCAACACAACTCTTCACACACGTCTCAAAGCAGACTCAGTGCAGCCAAACACTTTGAACAGCCTTCACTGAGATAGTTCACTGTCACTCAGAACACAATAAGAGTAAAAACACTAGCATCAAACACCAATACAGAAAATACTAACTTTCCCATTTTTACTGTTTGAACACTTTGAGTGACTTCACACTACTCAGTAGTTTCTTTAAAGAAAATATATAAATTTCATACTATAACAATTTTCACATTAGGTAAAGAAGAAGGAATGAAAATTAGCAGTTTGCTTCAATATAGTCTTTTCTCTCTAGTAATTTATGGAATGCAGCCAGTTTTCTTCATCACATTAGATGTCTGCATCATCTCTAAATAATAAGGAATGTGGTGATTTCAATGCTTTCCCCTCCATAACTTTCTGAATAACAGTAAGAAAGCAGTTTTACTACAGCTATTTTACTATAAAGATACAGTGTTTTTCACTTTTTTATAGCTGTTGATGTAACCTCAGACATCTCACCTGGACATGTTGATATCTTTGCTCTTTTACCTGCTTTTTCTTAAAAGCTACAGTGTATAATGGTTTGTAATTCTTTATTGCTGTTTGTATACCAAAAAAGGCTTTCTGAGCATTTTCTACATAAATACTGTATATGTTCACTGACTAGTCTAAAACATGACACCTGCTTAGGCTTTTAGTGAAAATTGCAACCAGCAGTGTTTGATAGACACCAGACCAAAACCTATTGTGTTGTGAATGTGTGGTTAACAGTTGTAACAGCAGTGTGTTAGCATTTGAACAAAGTGCTGTAGATCCACACAGTTGTGCACGTTGTTGTTAAAGCCTTGGGATAAGTTTGTAGAGTTTTGAAAACTGCATTCAAGCAATGCTGTGCAGACTGGAGTCAGAGTTTTGCGACTGTTGTTTAGCAATCGAAAAAAAGTAGTGTTATAGTGCCCATAAAGGTAATTTATAGCAGTGGCAGAGACAGTTCAACAAAAATATAAAAGCTACCTATCTCGACCACTGTCGGCCATTTATAATGGCATGCTCAAGCAGTATACAGTGCCCATAAATCAATAAATGTGCACACACACACATACGTAAAAAACCATACAAGATGAATAGATGCTTATATTTTGTGTTTCCATTACAGCTCCTAATCGTCGTCCAGGCAACGTGTCATGGAGAACTGATGCCTCATGGGTAACAGTGAGGTGGGATCCTGTGAAGGCCATGCACAATGAGTCCGCTGTATTGGGGTACAAAGTGAGTGTTGTAAAGAAGTGTGTGTATGTGTGTGTGTGTGTGTGTGTGTGTGTGTGTTTTTTTGCAGTGCACCGGCATAAAAGTTGACAACATTCGCAATGCATCATTGTAACATCTTTGTATTGGTCAACTTGGATTTATTTATACATTGGCTAATTATGAATAAAGGCTTCTTAGGTTCGTAGCCTAGGCTCTATTTAGAAATGTGACCAATCATTTTATATTTAGAGTGAGTCCTCTTCTCTAAACTCTAAACCTCAATCTTCAATTTTTTTAAGCCCCTTAACTGAAAGAGGGACGGAGCAGGGACCCCTAATACATGTATTGTATGAAATGTAAATGGACTGTTCTTATATAGCGTTGTTTATTTATTCGATAGACATTCACACACATTTACACCCCGATGGCTCAGGGCCAGGGATCGACCACCAACCTTTCGATTGGCCGCTTTACCACTTAGCCGCAGTCGCCCGTGAAATGAAGTTGCATATTAAACTGGAACTACAATAATGTGAAGTTTGCCCTAAAGCCTTTATACCTTTTTGCTAAGAGTACTGAGCTATGAAAATAATAATAATTGGCTGGATTTTATAAATCATCTTTTAATGTTAAAGTGGCAGAGGGATTCTTTACAATTTACTGTATATGTGGATGGCTACCTTAGTGACTACCCTACCTACAATATAGGCCATTAAGCCTATTATCATTGGGGATTTATATTTGCCAATAATATATTGGAAATAAGTTAATAATAGACATTTTAATTTTTTTTTAAACTTTCAAAAATTGAGAGTAATGGTTATCTGGATAGCTTCTCAGGTAGGGTTCTACGTCCCTTTGCTGCATGTCATTCCCTCTCTCTTCTCTTTTATGTCTTCAGCTGTCTTTTCAAAATAAAGGCCAAAAATGCCACACAAAAAAATATCTTAAAAACAAAAAAATTGACAATAATTTGGTGGCCCCCTTGCAGTGACTTTGTGGACCCCCTAGTGATCCCGGACCCCTTGTTGAAGATCTCTGCTCTAAACTAAACTTGCGAGTTCATCACCAGTGATCTATCTGCTGAGAAGAGCCCCATTTTTACAATTTCATAAACAGACAAAATGTGTGGCCGAAGTCATTCTATTAGGCCGACACAGATTCCATATTCTGTTAGCGTTCAGAGGCTGCTGGTGTGTGAATAGTTTGGATGTGTTTTCCGGGGAAAACGGAATTAAACCCTGATACACACAAATGTAGCTGTCAAGATTACGTGATGATCATGTCAAGAATAAGAATCATCCTGCAGTTTGACAGGAGTACATGTATTTGCTTGCTGATGATTTGCTTTTGATATGTCAGATCATGATATGTGTAATCTACTCTACATGTGAGATATGAGAAGCAATAAGATGGCTGTATAACAAAATGAAAGAGTTTATCAGCCTTTTTCCAGCGTATGCATGAGAAACATGACCATCAAAGATAACCAGTGGAACAATGGTCCTTTGATTTTAACACAAACAATGACATTGCAGTATAGAAATCCCTAAACACCACATGCAATGTATTTGGGTGTTTTTTGAGCTGATGCTAACTGTAAAAATTCCTTTTCTGTTGTAATGTTGAGCTCTGAAGACCTGCTGTGTCCTGTGTGGCAGGTTCTGTACAAACACGAGGGCCAGGCAGCACTGAAGGTTCTGGACCACACCAAGACGTCCGTGAGCCTGCCGCTGCCAAAAGACAATGGTTACGTTGTGTTGGAGATCCGGTCGTGGGGAGAGGGCGGGGACGGGCCAGCACACGAGATCATTGTGTCCCGGGACTCAGGTGAGAAAAATTAAACCCTAAGTCTCAGTGACTAAATCTTTTGAAGCATGCGATAATCCATCAACGAACGTTTCTTTGATTTTAATTAGTGAAAATAATGTATAACTTAGTTCTTTTTTAACTCAAAAATTAGGTACAAGTTCGCATAAATGAGGTTCATTGACCAGGCATTCCAAACATAAGTGTAAACCTAAGTTGGAATGAAGTTGACTTAAAGGTGTGACACAGAAATCGGTGATAATTTATGTTAGAAGCTTTACAGCGTGCATGATCGAAGATGATCATGATGGAAGACAACACAAGGGTTAAAATCACCAAATAGGTGTTAGACAAATACATACCGTACAAATACAGGAATGACTCAGCTTTGAAGCTCCAAAAGGTGTTATGTATTCTTGGCCCTATGAAGACATTCAGTGATATCACCCATGGATGTATTATATTATCATATATTATTAGGATTGGGCAGTAGATAAAATCCTCTATCGGTGAACAAAAGAACAAGACCTGCATTTCTTACGGACTCTATTTAATCTGCACATTGGAATGTAAAAGTCTGACATAATTATGTAGCATTTGCTAAGATTAAAGTTAAAATATCTATGAGTATAGTAATGACTCTATGATGCAATCACATCTAATAAGACTTTTAGTTTCATGGTTATAGGCGGCGCTGTAAGAGCCTTTCTTCAAAGACTGATTATTTATCAGTCAGTGTTATCGTAGAGATAGGAACACTGGAATATCTATTATGTTGACCATGAGCATGTCAGCGGTATCTAAATCAAATATGGGCCAGTAAATATGGGCCGGGGTTATATGGTTAGAAGTATGAGGTCCTTTGGTTATAAAGGAATGGTCGAACGGACCAAATGGTGCATTTTTATCTCCTTTTTGAGACAGAGTCCAAGAAAACACTTTGTTATTTACATTTTCAAATGTTGTTCAAACACAAGCAACTTTAACCTAAATCTGACAGTCATAGTGTGGAACTACCTAACCAGCCATTTGATGCCGAAGTTTTTGATACTTTGGTGCTCGGTAGGTACCAACATGTTCTAAGCCCTACAGTACTGGAGTTACATACAAACTGGGACAGTAGAAACCTGTAAGTGATTTACAGTATGAGATGCAGACTCTGGACTGGGAATATTTGGAAAATCCAGGAAGTTTACATCTTTTTAAATTGACTTGTTACTTGGTGTCTCTCACACAGGAACAGGTATGATGGTGCAGAACGAGGCCTCCTCCACACTTTCCACTCCCCCTCTCCACCTCCTCACTGGCTTGGTTCTACTCACTCTTGTGTCGTTGTTGGGCCTGTGATTTCAGCCATCTGTGGACCTTTTCATTTGAACGGCTTGAAACTAAAGTTGCCTGTGTTTCGGGTCGGGTGGGTTCCAGTGGTCTGGGAAGGTTGTAGCACTGGATTGGATGGGTGTTAGAGAAAGGTTGGGGTTCATTTTTTTTAAATAATAAAAAACAAAAAGGGTCTTTAAAAAATAAAAAGTCTGGATGTGTTGAAGGTGGTTGTGTATTTGTGTACTGGTGTCAGTCAAACCATGCCTTATGGGGACCATCACATCTGCTGCTCACGCATCACAGACTTCAGGTGTAAATTATTCTTAGAAACAATGATGTGTATAACTGGTGTACATTCAGTACAGTCTTGCATGTGATGGGTGTTTACCTAATCACTCTGATAGCAACTTGACTGATAAATCTCTGTATTCTGACCGGTGTGAAGGTCTGCATCAAAAATAGCTCTTCATGCATTTTTTCCTGTTTGGTATGTACTGTTGTTGTTGTATTGTCACTGTTTCCAACATCCTGATAAAAATGGTAAATTTCATAATGCAGCTTTTCAGTCTTGTGAAAGCCCTTCGACACTGAAAATTGTTCAAGAGAACACTAAGATGTCTTGGAATGGTTTGAAATGAAAATTAAATGGTTACATAAACTTGCTGTAGCCACACAACTCCATATTTCCATATTTAATCAGGCGCTCTTGTTGCACACAGTTTCAACAGCAAATAAGAGTCTGTCCTTGAAGCACTGAAGAACCGTTTCTTGTTGATTTCAAGCTCCTCCTAATGTCTGTATGCTTGTTGTGTTTTTGTCTCAGCTGTAATTATAGCAAGCAAAAGAATTATGTCAGCGGTCCAAATGAATGTTTACATTTTCTATTTTTCATGTCTCATTTATGGGAAAGAAAAATTGGATGGATGAAGGGAATATTTCAATATTTGTTTACATTTGTTGTGCCTGCATTGTTATATTTCCAAATAACAAAAATGCTTTTGTCCAGTGATTATTGGGTTTATTGCAGCTACTTTTAGGCTAGTAGGTTGATATGAAGTGCCCGCGGCTGCAAGTGATTAAGGAGTTGGTCTCCAAAGGTATCAGAGTACAGATAACAGTGTCATATATCTTCTTATTGTAACCCTGTCAGTATCTATCAGCTCTGATGAAACCTGTCTGGTTCACTGCAGTTTACGGGACTTTTACAGGACTCTTATCAGGTCCGTTCAACATGTCACAGATGGACATCAAGTGTTAACGATTTCTATCTTTTGTTTTTATCTTTATTTGTTGGTTGATTTGCTCTGAAATGGTTGCCATCAACAGTTGAATACTCAAAACGTTTACTGATGCTTTGGGTATCAACAGGTTGTTTTCTGATCTGCAGGGTTGTGTTTTTCATACACTTGTGCTAAAAACATAAGAAGACAAAATAAATGTTTTAAAAACGCCAAAATCATTGCGCTAACCAGGTTGCAAGTTGAATTGGAAGGTTCTTTGTCACCTGGTAACTCTGGGTAGGAGAACCAAAGGAACTCACAAGCTTCAATATTTGAATGGTCTGGACAAACAAAACTTTTTGTCACTTCTGTTTTACATTTTTATATTTTGAAAGTGGTTGAATGACACAGTACTTGATTGATGTGCTTTATTTTGTCAGGTAAATGTAACTTGCTTTAAAGTTTTTCTAGAAATGGACACTGGTATAGCAAAAAATGTACACCCTGAGTTTCACTTTGTATGCTATTAGCTGACTGTCATTATTTTTATTGCTTACATGATCTTTGCTTAGTACAAACTGAGATTTAAATTTGGTCAAGACTAGTGCTGTCAAACGATTAAAATATTTAATCGCGATTAATCGCATCAATGTCATAGTTAACCAAAATGAATCACACATTTATATCTATTCTACATGTCCCTTGATTTTTTTTTGTCCCATTATTTTTTCTCAACTTAATGCTCTCATCAACATGTAAAAGTGGATCGACTTGGTGCAACTGTTTTGGCACAAACAACAAAACAACATTGGCACATAGTGTTTAATTTCATATGCAACATTCTCACTTGGAGCAAATAATATCTCACACAATATGTCCATCAATACAAGGGTGAACGAAATACATTGACGAGCGGGGGGAATTTGCATCAGCTGTGTGCTTGGCAATCAAGTGGTATTTCAGACCGAACAAAACACACAGATCAGTATTGTCAATGGAACCATCTGGCAACTTTTAAAAAAACTTTCCATCCAGAATCCTATTGGCGTCCATTTTGGCGTCTCTCGCTCGCCATCCACTCAAAATGTAACGTTACTACTCTTTGGCCGGCTCGCAAGCCCAAACAAGTTTTAATTCGACTCAACCTACAGAGGACTTGTTTCTCCAGAACTTCCGGTCATTGGAAGTATCCATCAGTCTGTTTTGGAATGGTATTAAGGTTTTAATATGCATTACAGACATACCAAGTTAATGGTTGTAATACAGAACATGTAGGGTTAGGGTTAACTAAATATGTTAATTGTTGCGCCTGCATTTGCCGTTTTTTTTTTTTAAACGGCTCTGCTGCTTGTGCATAGATCAACCTACCCTCAAAGATTTGCTCTGATTGGATTTATTTCTAGCTTGTCCCACAAAAACAGTAGTTTTGATTGGATCTCTTTCGTATACGTCCCGCCCTAACATTTTTGTCACCTTTTTATTCGTAGACTAAAGTGTCAATTATATTTCACCACAGTCTTTGTCCCCATGTTTGACTTTTTAATTAGTTTTCATCCTTGAAAAGGGTTCGTTGACAAATCTTTTGTCATAGTCCTCGTCAACGAAATTAACACGGGTTGCAGCAGCATGTTAACAAAACTACAAAGTTTGCTTGGCCAAAAAGATGATTAATCCAGCGATTAAAAAAATGGGTTAATGACGTTAACAGCGAGTATAACTTTCAGCACTAGTTAAGACCAATATCCTAGTGTGATGATATTCTCAGCTCTGGTCTGGTCTGCGTCATCCACATCTGGCCCTACAATCATTACTTTATAAATCAAATCTTAAATGTCTGAGTTTGCTGTCAGCTACAATGTTTAATTATTTTTCCAAAACAAAATTGATCTAAACCTGGATGTAGAGCCCCATCACTGTATTTCACTAAGAAATGATGAGCTTCACACAGCTGCTTCAGTCTGCACTAGTCCACTAGTCCAAGTTGGAAATGCTTTCGAAGCCATCAAAGCCAGGTTTTGTGTTTTTGTGCTTTAGTGTTTTGCTCTGTACAAAGTGTTTTCTTAATGCCTTTAGTATTCATTGAAGAGCCATAAAGTCATCTCACCACATCTGGGTGCCCAGTCACTGAATGTGTTTCATATGGCTTGGCTGAATGCACTGGATAATGTAGCCTTTGGGCCTTTTCAAAATTATGATTGAATGAAGATGTGAGGGAGGGGTGGGAGGGGTGCTGCTTGTAAATATGATTTCAAATAAACACCTTGGGATTGTATTTGACTAATGTGTGTATTTATCACATTCACAGAAGTGTTTATTGATTAACTTACCACATTCGATAGAAGCAACAGACGGTCGCATTATGACATTATGACACAAGAGGTGAGATCATCTGGTTACATTGTGACATTGGTTCTCTGAGCGGAGAGACTGTCTCTACGCCATTACACATTCTTTCCGACAGGGTATTTGGATACTTAACCAAAGGTTCACTATTGTAAAAAGTGAGATTTCTTTTGCGATGTCTTTTTATTAAACAGGAGGTCTAACTACTGTATAAGTATCAAAACGGTAAATCCACTAAGAAATGCAAATAGCTTTTACAACTATATATTTTGTCATTAACCTGGCTCTAGGTCACGACAAAAATTGGAAAGAGACACAAAATGTTAATAAATTAAAAAGTATTAATTACGGGCGCACAGATAGCTCAGTTGGTGGAGCGGGCACCCATATACAGTGGTGTGAAAAAGTGTTTGCCCCCTTCCTCATTTCCTGTTCATTTGCATGTTTGTCACACTTAATTGTTTCGGAACATCAAACCAATTTAAACAATAGTCAAGGACAACACAAGTAAACA